>NC_052531.2:1385000-1429802 GCF_016746365.2 Drosophila yakuba | reverse complement strand
AGGATGTCACCCAACAAGACTAGCAAAGATGTATCTAGAAGCAGACGGACACGCGAAGGATCAAAGCGCGGCAAAAACATGACGAAACTAAGTCGACTTATTGCAGCAGCGTATGCACAACGTCACTTATCTGAACCATTTGCTGCAGATCCTTTTGCTGTAGATCCCTTGTAAGGTCCTGAAACAATCAGCGGCAATCTCCCCTAAAGCCGTACTCGATGACAAAAGACGACCCGACTTGGCGTAGTGGACAAACCAACTCATTGACACTTAGAACACAAAAAACATGCAATGTTTTGACGCAGTTTCCTTATTGGGATTCCCCCACGTTTTACAGACCCTAGGAGTGGTGCCACCGACCCGGCAAAAGGACGAAATAGAAACCTCTAAAACTGACTTTTTTCCCTCAGAAATGCAATATTGACGAAATCTCCGTTAAAGATTGTAATAATTTAATCAAAACATATAGCAGTGTAATATATAATAATATATATAAAAATGCACAAAGTTTCGATGCCGTCCCCATGTCAAGAAGCACCCTCGTTTTTATTGACCCTTGGTGCGGCGCTGCCGACCCGGCAAAAGGCCAAAATCGTGACCCCTAAATTCAACTTTTTTCCCGGTAGCAACTACAATATCCCTGAAAAAGAATAACAAATTAATAAAAGCATAAAACGATGAAATCCACAACTCACCTACTAGACGCAACAGAAAACGAAGTTTTTGGCAACTAAAACACTAAAAACGCATAATTTTTTGATGCCATTTCCATGCTAGGATGCCCCCTCGTCCTTCTGAATCCTAAGCGCGGCGCTGCTGGCCTGGCAAAAGGCCAAAAGCATGACCCCTGAATTCGACTTTTTTCCCGGCAGCAACAGTACACTGAAAACATCCCTGAAAAAGAACAAAATTAATTAATAAAAGCGTAAACTATGCAAATTCCTACCTCCCGACTCAGCGCAACGGAAAACGATGTTTTTGGCACCTAAAACATTAAAAACGTATAATGTTTTGATGCCGTTTCCATGTCGGAATGCCCCCTCGCCCTCCTGAATTCTGGGTGTGGCGCTGCCGGCCCGGCAAAAGGTCAAAATGGTGACCCTCAAATTCGACCATTATAATAGTAGCGGTATAATGAAAATATCCCTGAAAAAGTACAAAATTAATTAACAACAACAGAACACTAAATGTATATACAAACCTACTGACATATACGAACCTCCCCAACGATGCTTCTTATAAATCCATGGCACCGCTTTCCTTTCCAAATCCCACCGGACAAATTTAAAATCCTGGACAAACTGGACCTGCAAAAGAAAAGACAAAAAACTAAAATCGGACAAAACAAAACTAAACACATAGATATACTTATCTAATCCAATTCTCTGCATCCAATTCCATTGACATTTACGAGCGTCGGCCCAAAGCAAAGCATCTTGGCCCGGCGTCCACAAGATGCCTCCTTTCCCTGGCGAGACGACCCACAGAAGAGACGACCCTGGTGACTCCAAAGCAATGACGACGCTCTCGCTGATACTTTGATGAACTCCAGCTGAAGCGCAGCAACTCCCTGGACCCTGGAATTAGACGGCGACGCGGGAATCCACTGCGATTTGAAGAACTCCAGCTGAAATGCAGCAACTCCCTGGACCTTGAATTAAGACGGCGGCGCGGGAATCCACTGCGATTTGAACCATTTGAAGGCTGGCGATGAGACCCATGGGCGGGTTGGCAGCCTCCTGCAAACTAAAATCTAAATTGACGGCGGCGCGGGATCTCCACACGAAAATAAAACTCTGACGACTGGTGAAACTGCTAAACGCTGGCCCAACTCAAATTCAAAAGTTGCGCGCAGCCTGCGTGCTGCAAATAACTGGGACAGGCAGCTCCCATTCCCCACCGGCAAAGACTCCTGAGGCTCGGTGCTTCCGTCCTTCTGGCGGGGGTACCTGAAAATATAAATAAAAGTAAAATTAAACTCAAATAAATTGACTTATGCAAATTGCCTGAAATTCTAAAAAATGTAAACAAACCAAAAACCATATGTTAATGTTACCACCCACGCAATGTTTATAATTAAGAAAATACCAAATCATGTATATTTACCACACCTGTCCAACCCTTACACTCATCCCCAACATTGTACAAATTCAAAAACGAAAATAATTGTACCTAGAAATTGCACTCTGTGTAATCACAGGCAAATAAATGCGTGGATGCGGGGCAGAAATCATCATTCTGTCTTCCGTACTTTCACCAGAAACGTCAAAAAAGAAGCCAAAGATAGTTAAGGAGACAACGCCCTCACCACAAAATATCAACACTCTTCCAGAAAATAGCCAACCCGACGACCCAGTCATTAAACTGGCAAATAGAGTTGACAATCTGGAAAAGAAAATTGATATTTTAATGGCCTTAATTATACAAGCAAGAAATCCGGACGAATAAACCTCTTGACGACGTATTCCTGCTGACCCCCACGATGAAGACGTGAAGGATGCCACCCACTAGGACCAGCATAGACGAATCTGGAAGCTGATGGACAGGAGAAGGATCAACGCGCAGCAAAAACATGATGAATTTAAGTCGACTCATTGCAGCAGCGTATGCACAACGTCACTTATCTGAATTTTTTGCTGCAATTCCTTTGAAATGTCCCAAAACAGCAGCTGCAATCTCTACGAAAGCCATACTTGACGACAAAAGACGACCCGACTTGGCGCAATAGATAAACTAACTTTTTGGCACTTAGAACACAAAAAACATACAAGGTTTTGATCCAGTCTCTTTATTGGGATTCCCCCACGTCTTCACAGACCCTAGGCGTGTTGCTGCCGACCCGGCAAAAGGTCGAAATAGAAACCTCTAAAACTGACTTTTTTCCCTCAGAAATGCAATATTGACGAAATCTCCGTTAAAGATTGTAATAATTTAATCAAAACATATAACAGTGTAATATATAATAATATATATAAAAATGCACAAAGTTTTGATGCCGTCCCCATGTCAAGAAGCACCCTCGATTTTATTGACCCTTGGTGCGGCGCTGCCGACACGGCAAAAGGTCAAAATCGTGACCCCTGAATACAACATTTTTCCCGGTAGCAACTACAATATCCCTGAAAAAAAAAATATAACAAATTAATAAAAACATAAAACGACGAAATCTACAACTCACCTACTAGACGCAACGGAAAACGAAGTTTTTGGCAACTAAAACACTAAAAGCGCATAATGTTTTGATGCCATTTCCTTGCTGGGATGCCCCCTCGTCCTTCTGAATCCTAAGCGCGGCGCTGCTGACCTGGCAAAAGGTCAAAAGCGTGACCCTTGAATTCGTCTTTTTTCCTGGAAACAACAGTATACTGAAAACATCCTTGAAAAAGAACAAAATAAATTAATAAACTCGACTTTTTCCCGACAACAACGAAATCACGGACAATATCCCTGAAAAAGAATAACAAATTAATAAAAGCATAAAACGAGAAATCTACAACTCACCTACTTGACGCAATCGAAAAACGAAGTTTCTGGCAACTAAAACATTAAAAACGCATAATTTTTTGATGCCATTTCCATGCTAGGATGCCCCCTCGTCCTTCTGAATCCTAAGCGCGGCGCTGCTGGCCTGGCAAAAGGTCAAAAGCATGACCCCTGAATTCGACTTTTTTCCTGGCAGCAACAGTAAACTGAAAACATCCCTGTAAAAGAACAAAATTAATTAATAAAAATTAATTAACAACAACAGAACACTAAATGCATATACAAACTGACATATAACCTCCCCAACGATGCTTCTTATAAATCCATGGCATCGCTTTCCTACCCAAATCCCACCGGACAAATTTAAAATCCTGGACAATCTGGACCTGCAAAAGAAAACAAAAACTATAATCAGACAAAACAAAACTAAACACATAGATATACTTATCTAATCCAATTTTCTGCATCCAATTCCATGGACATTTACGAGCGTCGGCCCAAAGCAAAGCATCTTGGCCCGGCGACCATAAGATGCCTCCTTTCCCTGGCGAGATGACCCACAGAAGCGACGACCCTGGTGACTCCAAAGCAATGACGACGCTATCGCCGACACATTGATGAACTCCAACTGAAGTGCAGCAACTCCCTGGACCCTGGAATGGGACGGCGACGCGGGAATCCACTACGCACTGAAGAACTCCAGCTGAAATGCAGCAACTCCTTGGACCTTGAAATAAGACGGCGGCGCGGGAACCCACTTCGCTTTGGACCATTTGACGGCTGGCGACGAGACCCATGGGCGGGTTGGCAGCCTCCTGCAAATTAAAATATAAATTGACGGCGGCGCGGGATCTGTACACGAAAATAAAACACTGACGACTGGTGAAACTACTGTAACAAAAATGAAAACTCAAACGCAAAATAACGGCCGCTGTGGTGGTAAAAAGTACCACACTTGTCAGCCGGCCAAAATTTACACCATGAATACTTACCAGAAACGCTGGCCCAACTCTTTTTTCTTAAATTGGCGCGCAGCCTGCGGCTCCAAATAACTGGGACAAACAACTCCCTTTCCCCACCGGCAATGACTCCTGAGGCTCGATGCTTCCGTCCTTCTGGCGGGGGCATCTGAAAATAGAAACAATACAAATTTTAAACTTAATTTAATTGACAAATGCAAATTTCCTAAACCTTTAAAATGTAAACAAACAAAAACCATATGTTAATGTTACCATCCACGCAATGTTTATAAGTAAGAAAATACCAAACCATGTATACTTACCACACCTGTCCAACCCTAACACTCATCCCCAACAATGTACAAATTCAAAATCGAAAATAATTGTACCTAGATATTGCACTCTGTGTAATCACAGGCAAATAAATGCGTGGATGCGGGGCAGAAATCATCATTCTGTCTCCCGTACTTTCACCAGAAACGTCAAAAAAAATACCGCTATCCGCACTGGCGCTACTATACAGAACAGCTTATACAAGTGGTGCCAATAGAAACATCTCAAAAAGTCGCTCAATCTGCGCTTCTTGTGTAGCAATTCGGTTTCCCGATATGTCGTCTCCTTTCCTTTTCTTTCTTTCCTACGCAGTAGAGTGTAGTGGCGCCAGTGTTGTTAAAGCTGTTGAGTATAGTGGCGGCAGTGTGGTGTGTTGGTAAAGCAGTTGTGTGTTGTTTAATACCGCTATCCGCACTGGCGCTACTATACAGAACAGCTTATACAAGTGGTGCCAATAGAAACATCTCAAAAAGTCGCTCAATCTGCGCTTCTTGTGTAGCAATTCGGTTTCCCGATATGTCGTCTCCTTTCCTTTTCTTTCTTTCCTACGCAGTAGAGTGTAGTGGCGCCAGTGTTGTTAAAGCTGTTGAGTATAGTGGCGGCAGTGTGGTGTGTTGGTAAAGCAGTTGTGTGTTGTTTAATACCGCTATCCGCACTGGCGCTACTATACAGAACAGCTTATACAAGTGGTGCCAATAGAAACATCTCAAAAAGTCGCTCAATCTGCGCTTCTTGTGTAGCAATTCGGTTTCCCGATATGTCGTCTCCTTTCCTTTTCTTTCTTTCCTACGCAGTAGAGTGTAGTGGCGCCAGTGTTGTTAAAGCTTTTGAGTATAGTGGCGGCAGTGTGGTGTGTTGGTAAAGCAGTTGTGTGTTGTTTAATACCGCTATCCGCACTGGCGCTACTATACAGAACAGCTTATACAAGTGGTGCCAATAGAAACATCTCAAAAAGTCGCTCAATCTGCGCTTCTTGTGTAGCAATTCGGTTTCCCGATATGTCGTCTCCTTTCCTTTTCTTTCTTTCCTACGCAGTAGAGTGTAGTGGCGCCAGTGTTGTTAAAGCTGTTGAGTATAGTGGCGGCAGTGTGGTGTGTTGGTAAAGCAGTTGTGTGTTGTTTAATACCGCTATCCGCACTGGCGCTACTATACAGAACAGCTTATACAAGTGGTGCCAATAGAAACATCTCAAAAAGTCGCTCAATCTGCGCTTCTTGTGTAGCAATTCGGTTTCCCGATATGTCGTCTCCTTTCCTTTTCTTTCTTTCCTACGCAGTAGAGTGTAGTGGCGCCAGTGTTGTTAAAGCTGTTGAGTATAGTGGCGGCAGTGTGGTGTGTTGGTAAAGCAGTTGTGTGTTGTTTAATACCGCTATCCGCACTGGCGCTACTATACAGAACAGCTTATACAAGTGGTGCCAATAGAAACATCTCAAAAAGTCGCTCAATCTGCGCTTCTTGTGTAGCAATTCGGTTTCCCGATATGTCGTCTCCTTTCCTTTTCTTTCTTTCCTACGCAGTAGAGTGTAGTGGCGCCAGTGTTGTTAAAGCTGTTGAGTATAGTGGCGGCAGTGTGGTGTGTTGGTAAAGCAGTTGTGTGTTGTTTAATACCGCTATCCGCACTGGCGCTACTATACAGAACAGCTTATACAAGTGGTGCCAATAGAAACATCTCAAAAAGTCGCTCAATCTGCGCTTCTTGTGTAGCAATTCGGTTTCCCGATATGTCGTCTCCTTTCCTTTTCTTTCTTTCCTACGCAGTAGAGTGTAGTGGCGCCAGTGTTGTTAAAGCTGTTGAGTATAGTGGCGGCAGTGTGGTGTGTTGGTAAAGCAGTTGTGTGTTGTTTAATACCGCTATCCGCACTGGCGCTACTATACAGAACAGCTTATACAAGTGGTGCCAATAGAAACATCTCAAAAAGTCGCTCAATCTGCGCTTCTTGTGTAGCAATTCGGTTTCCCGATATGTCGTCTCCTTTCCTTTTCTTTCTTTCCTACGCAGTAGAGTGTAGTGGCGCCAGTGTTGTTAAAGCTGTTGAGTATAGTGGCGGCAGTGTGGTGTGTTGGTAAAGCAGTTGTGTGTTGTTTAATACCGCTATCCGCACTGGCGCTACTATACAGAACAGCTTATACAAGTGGTGCCAATAGAAACATCTCAAAAAGTCGCTCAATCTGCGCTTCTTGTGTAGCAATTCGGTTTCCCGATATGTCGTCTCCTTTCCTTTTCTTTCTTTCCTACGCAGTAGAGTGTAGTGGCGCCAGTGTTGTTAAAGCTGTTGAGTATAGTGGCGGCAGTGTGGTGTGTTGGTAAAGCAGTTGTGTGTTGTTTAATACCGCTATCCGCACTGGCGCTACTATACAGAACAGCTTATACAAGTGGTGCCAATAGAAACATCTCAAAAAGTCGCTCAATCTGCGCTTCTTGTGTAGCAATTCGGTTTCCCGATATGTCGTCTCCTTTCCTTTTCTTTCTTTCCTACGCAGTAGAGTGTAGTGGCGCCAGTGTTGTTAAAGCTTTTGAGTATAGTGGCGGCAGTGTGGTGTGTTGGTAAAGCAGTTGTGTGTTGTTTAATACCGCTATCCGCACTGGCGCTACTATACAGAACAGCTTATACAAGTGGTGCCAATAGAAACATCTCAAAAAGTCGCTCAATCTGCGCTTCTTGTGTAGCAATTCGGTTTCCCGATATGTCGTCTCCTTTCCTTTTCTTTCTTTCCTACGCAGTAGAGTGTAGTGGCGCCAGTGTTGTTAAAGCTGTTGAGTATAGTGGCGGCAGTGTGGTGTGTTGGTAAAGCAGTTGTGTGTTGTTTAATACCGCTATCCGCACTGGCGCTACTATACAGAACAGCTTATACAAGTGGTGCCAATAGAAACATCTCAAAAAGTCGCTCAATCTGCGCTTCTTGTGTAGCAATTCGGTTTCCCGATATGTCGTCTCCTTTCCTTTTCTTTCTTTCCTACGCAGTAGAGTGTAGTGGCGCCAGTGTTGTTAAAGCTGTTGAGTATAGTGGCGGCAGTGTGGTGTGTTGGTAAAGCAGTTGTGTGTTGTTTAATACCGCTATCCGCACTGGCGCTACTATACAGAACAGCTTATACAAGTGGTGCCAATAGAAACATCTCAAAAAGTCGCTCAATCTGCGCTTCTTGTGTAGCAATTCGGTTTCCCGATATGTCGTCTCCTTTCCTTTTCTTTCTTTCCTACGCAGTAGAGTGTAGTGGCGCCAGTGTTGTTAAAGCTGTTGAGTATAGTGGCGGCAGTTTGGTGTGTTGGTAAAGCAGTTGTGTGTTGTTTAATACCGCTATCCGCACTGGCGCTACTATACAGAACAGCTTATACAAGTGGTGCCAATAGAAACATCTCAAAAAGTCGCTCAATCTGCGCTTCTTGTGTAGCAATTCGGTTTCCCGATATGTCGTCTCCTTTCCTTTTCTTTCTTTCCTACGCAGTAGAGTGTAGTGGCGCCAGTGTTGTTAAAGCTGTTGAGTATAGTGGCGGCAGTGTGGTGTGTTGGTAAAGCAGTTGTGTGTTGTTTAATACCGCTATCCGCACTGGCGCTACTATACAGAACAGCTTATACAAGTGGTGCCAATAGAAACATCTCAAAAAGTCGCTCAATCTGCGCTTCTTGTGTAGCAATTCGGTTTCCCGATATGTCGTCTCCTTTCCTTTTCTTTCTTTCCTACGCAGTAGAGTGTAGTGGCGCCAGTGTTGTTAAAGCTGTTGAGTATAGTGGCGGCAGTGTGGTGTGTTGGTAAAGCAGTTGTGTGTTGTTTAATACCGCTATCCGCACTGGCGCTACTATACAGAACAGCTTATACAAGTGGTGCCAATAGAAACATCTCAAAAAGTCGCTCAATCTGCGCTTCTTGTGTAGCAATTCGGTTTCCCGATATGTCGTCTCCTTTCCTTTTCTTTCTTTCCTACGCAGTAGAGTGTAGTGGCGCCAGTGTTGTTAAAGCTGTTGAGTATAGTGGCGGCAGTGTGGTGTGTTGGTAAAGCAGTTGTGTGTTGTTTAATACCGCTATCCGCACTGGCGCTACTATACAGAACAGCTTATACAAGTGGTGCCAATAGAAACATCTCAAAAAGTCGCTCAATCTGCGCTTCTTGTGTAGCAATTCGGTTTCCCGATATGTCGTCTCCTTTCCTTTTCTTTCTTTCCTACGCAGTAGAGTGTAGTGGCGCCAGTGTTGTTAAAGCTGTTGAGTATAGTGGCGGCAGTGTGGTGTGTTGGTAAAGCAGTTGTGTGTTGTTTAATACCGCTATCCGCACTGGCGCTACCATACAGAACAACCTATACAAGTGGTGACAATAGAAGCGTCTCATGTAGAAGCGCAGGGTTGCCAGTATACACAACTAATTTAAAGCGCAGTGATGCCACTATGCAGCTTATTTAAAAGTTAAGTAGCGCCGCCAATAGAAGCGTCTCATGTAAATGCGCAGGGTTGCCAATATACACAACTACAGAACAGCTTATACAAGTGGTGCCAATAGAAGCCTCTCATGTAGAAGCGCAGGGTTGCCAGTATACACAACTAATTAAAACCGCAGTGATGCCACCATGCAGCTTATTTAAAAGTTAAGTGGCCCCACCACGTACAATTGATGTAAAAAGTACAGTGGCGCATAGGGATGTCGTGATATTAAAAAAAAAGCGTATCGATGTTTTTTTTTTTAACCAAAACAAAATGATAATTTTTAAAATATCACAAAAATTTTTCGATATATTTAATATTTTTTTTCAAATAAAATTATTTTCCCCACAATAAAAATATAAAAGGGTCTTGTTAACTTAATTTTTATATTTCATTTCATAATTTTATTTGAACTTAATATATCATAAATTCATGGATTTCTAATACAGAACAAAATAATAATAATACCGATAAATTTGAACATAAGTGTGAACATACGCACACATACATACTTATGCCACATATATACATACCTTCTTTTTCGCACATTTGACGAAAACATCGTAATGTTTATTTTTAAGGTGCACGGACATGTTTTAAGTGTTTCCACTGGTTTTTATAATTCTTTAGAACAGTTTGCATTTTGCAGTCCCGTTTTTTATTTCTTTGTAATTTGATTTGATATCCAATTTTTCACGTGCTCGTGTTCTTGGTATCGCGTCAAAATCAGAGTAAGCTAAGGAAAAATATCAAAAAATATATCGCAATACCGATATTTGTGGAAAAAAAATATCACGATATAAATTTATCATTTTCAGAAAAAATATCGATATATACAACTTTAGTGGCGCACCTTATACAACGGCTTATACAAGTATAAGTATACTCAATAGTCAAATACAAAGGCACAGTGGCGCCACTATGCACAATTGGTGTAAAACTACAGTGTCGCACCTTATACAACGGCTTATACATGTAAAAGTATTCACAAACGTCAAATACAAAGGCACAGTGACGCTAGTATTTACATTATTTATTTAAAGTGAGGTCGGTAAAATATGTTAAGTATATATATTCAGTGGCGCCACTATGTATATAGTACATGTAAAGTATACAATTCTACACAATACATGTCAAAAATAAAAAACCCGAGGGACTAATGTATACATATTACATTACAAATGTAAATCTAAAGCAGAAAAAGTGTACATACACAGTGGTGCCAGTATATGTATTTTACATGTATAAATTAACCAATTCTACACAACACACGTAAAATATACATGAGCCGTGTGGTCAATTTATAAATATTACATTAAAAATTTAGCTAGAAAATAGAACAAATATACATGCACAATGGTGCGACTGTACACAACTGCATAAAAGATATATTAACAAAAGCTGGGAGTGCCGTCACTAAAAAAATATTAAAAAGAAGCACGCAAAGGGTCCGCTAAGTAAATTTTAATTCAAATAAGTGTGTTTAACGGCATATATAAACATTTCTGTTAGATAATAAGCACCAAAATAAAAAATTTCCGGTCAACTTTGCAAGATAAAACACTACTAAAGAATACCGCATTATTAAGAAAATAATTTTAATACAATGCAGTAACACGTTATAAAAAGCCGCATTTATCTAAATATAAAGCATCTATTGTATCAAAAGTAAAAAATAGGGGTACATATTGCAAGCAACTGCTACACTCTCTTTCGGGATTATATTCGGTCGCAATAATACAGGATGCAATTTAGATAAATACTCAACTCCCTCTTCCGCAGCCAATTTAGTTTGCGGTAATATGAACAAAACTTTTGCCCACTCTTACTCTTTCTGAGGCGTCCATTTTCGCCCGCAATATATAAGGCAATTTAAAGATGTATGCATCTCATTGCCCGTCGCCATTTTTAAACTGTGTGTCAGAGCAATAGCTAGGCCACTCCTACTTACTTCAAGGCAGCCGCCATTTCAGTCTGAAAATTAGTAGGATGCTTTTTAAAGCATTCCTCTTTTCGGGGACCGTTTTGCGTTGCGCAATTGAGGGTGAGAGCAATAGCTTTCCATTTGCGGTCACAGCTTATACAAGTGGTGCCAATAAAAACTTCTCATATAAAAGTAGAATGATGTCAAAATACACAAATTATTTAATAGCGCAGTGTTGTCAGAATACGCATTTGGTGAATAGCACAGTGTTGCCGCATCATCATAAATATGATGAAACGAGTCCGTGCCGACGAGACGGCCACCAGAGCTGGCAATTAAAACACAGAAGGAGTGTTCCTGTGAGGTGGCGGGATAAGAATACTACCTCAGCGTTCCCGGCTTGTCGTAAAAGGCGACTAAAGGGTGGAAAGGAGGAGCGCTACATGGCCAATGCATCAGGAAGGGAGAGCGACCTGGCTTCACATCCTGCTCATCGAAGTCTTACCTTGACTGGCAGTTCCGGTGAGCGTTTATAGGGCAGAGGAGCATACGGAGGTTTTTGTTTTAGTACGTAGGCATAATCCCACCAGGGGTTATGAATCGTGCATGCCACCTACGGACGGTAGGTGGTATCTTTAGAAGATTTTAATTTTCCTACCGTAAGGCGATACAAAAAAAAAAAAAAAAAAAACAGTGTTGCCAGTGTACACATCTCATTTAAAAACACAGTTTTGCCAATATGCACAACTTATTTAAAATAACAGAGGAACAAATGGGCACATATTTTTTTTCTTTGATTTCTTCTGATTTGATTTTAATTATTTCTTCTTTTTTTCGGCGCCTTTTTCTTTCCTATTTTTTTCTTTCCATTCTTCTTTCTAAGTGGTCACTCTAATATGGGGTCCAAAGTGGATTTGGGCACTACATGCGCGACCGTCGATCCTTGATTAGTGTGGCCGATGCAATAGGTGCGCGAAATAGTAAGTAATATTGATATTACGTCTCCATGTGCTATTATTGCACATGCTTTTTTTTTCGCTCGTAACCGCACTGTTCTTTTGGTTTAACATTTTTCTTCTTGTTTCGCTGGCCGCCATTTTCCGTTGCGGCCCTTTAGGAAAAAAAAGACATGTTGTTTCTTTTGCAACCATTTTCGTTTTTAAAATGGAAGAAAGAAACTATAAAAATTAATGTTATTTATATCCTTAAAAAATATGTCCCTTTCCCACAATGCCTCCAAGTAAGTCAGTTTGTGCATGGCCTACGCTTGCCGAAATGTCCGCATTTGCGTTCCGTGTTTTCGCATTATGGACATTGGCTGCATTCTCATGTGGCAGCTGAAATCTCCAAATCAAAGCAATGTAAACTTTCCTGCTGTAACGCACAATTTTGTAGACATGATGACGAAACTCCTGGAATAAGATATAAAGAAAAACCCAAAAAAGAAATAAAATCAATGACAAAAGGAGCGGAAATAGCAAACTAAAGGAAGTAAGCAGACGGTTAACACGGCCGCACTAGTGGGCCGGGTCATGGTAAGTAAGTTGTAACCACTGAAGTGGCCGTGGTTTGACAATTCCGTCGAACACTACAAAGTCTTTTGTAAATTACATTAGCGGTACTCGAATAGATATTATATTTTATTTGATTATATTTGGTTATATTATATTATATTTGATTAAACTATATTAAATTTGTTTATACTATATTTGATTATATTATATTTGTTTACACTATATTTGTTTATACCATATTTGATTATATTATACTATATTATTTTAAATTTTAATTTATTATATTTAATTGCATTATATTACATTTGAAAGTATTATTTTTGATTTTATTATATTAGATTATATTATATGCTATATTAAAAATACTATAAAAAACTATGTTAACAACACTAGAGCCAAAACTCAAATCAAAAGCATTGTCTAAAATAAAAAATTGAATTCTTGTACCTATGTACTACAATTAATGTAATCATAGGCAAACAAATTGTGAATGTGGATCAGGTTGGGTCCGCCTATCAACATCAGCAACGGCATTCCTAGTGCCCCCCAGAAACAGAAGCAATACAGCAGCGGAAGCTCCATCTACATCCAACGATCTGTCGGCCCAACCACGCCCTCCGAGTCGGCGCAACGACGACACCAGCAGCTGTTAAGTCCCCCTAGTCTCTAAGTTTACGCACTGTCGCCGCCAATATCTGTTTTTTACATGTAGAAATTTAAAAATGTTTTATTTGATAAAGTTAGATCCATAACATGATTTCTTGCCATAGTCCGACCGAATTTGCTTCACCATAGTATGACCAGAATAACCGGCAAGCTTTTGGCATACGTGCAGTTTGCTCTTCTGGACGGCTGGCTCTTCTTGTCGATATTGGATCGTCTGTTTAGTTTGTCTGCTGTATGATTGTCTGATGCCCACAAACCGTTCCAAATTACCACGCACACACTTTTAAATTTTTTTTCGTTTTTACATTTTTTGTATCTGAATTTATATCAATATGCTGAAAAAAGTAGAAATTTCTTGTAAGCACTCCCACTATATGAGTACCGGGATTGTGATGGTCGAGGAACTATCTTTTGCTTTTTTCTTATATTTATTTGTGATATACCTATCAAAATCGTCCGGTGAATTAATTTAAAAAGCTGGTTTAATATAATAATATTAATATTTTTAAAACAATACGCGTTTTTTATTTTTCATCTATTAACAGATAATAAGTAATTTAATTTTTGAATATAAATTAAGTGTTACTCCTTTAATAATATGGGAATACTAAATAAAAAATGTAACAATTTGTAATATGAAAGAACAAAACAAACTGCTTATTAGTGTTTGAAGCTTATGATTTCAGTTTAGAAGTATATATAAATATCTTTCAAAAATGAAATAAATATTATATTATATTTATATGTCTTTAGATAATGTTTTCACCGTTGAAGTACATAAAGACATATCCTTCTAAAATTAAATAATAAATGTAATATGTTTATTTTTATTTATATGTTTAGTTAGATTAAGGTAGTAATAAATAGTTACATTTAAAAAGAACATTGGGGTATATTTTTTATTAAATATCAAGAAGCAAGGGGCATATAGCTGTATAAGCTTGCCATATTAATGTGCCTAGGTAGTTATTATTATTTCCGCTGTTAATAACTTATTTATAAGGGAATAAAATACGTTTAAGGAAGGTGTAATCGCATGTCATTATTGGCATATTAAATTTTTAAAATATAAAACAATAATAGTTGAATAAAGAGAGAAATTAAAGAAACGTGTATATTTTTCTTATGATTTTAAAATACTGGTAATGATTAAAACCAACTTCCACTTCCTAACTTTGAACTAAGCCCGCCAATGCCTTTTCCCAGTAAATTTCCCACCCGTCCGGCAACCACGTTGGTAACAGCAGCAGCTTGGGCGGCAGCTACTTTTGGTTTTGGCAAGCCCCTTGGTATATTAGAGGTAGATTCATCGCCATTGTCTTCTTCCTCCCCTTCTCGAATATCGTCACAGGGTCTGTAAAAGTGGAAACCGTTTTTAAAAATGCGTACTTTTACGCACAATAATACTTACTCATCTTCGCTAGCGTCAGGCATTGTCAATGCACATGTTGCTTCTTCAGTTGCCATTCGCTGCGCGACCGTTTGATATGCTTTTGAATTTAACTTGTCCTCCAATACACCTTGTAGTTCAAAGTCTGAATAAATTTTCTAAATTTATAAAATTAAAAGATTTATATTCATTTATTTCAACGACTTAATAAGAGATATTTCTACGTTTTTTGTATACTATTGCTGAAAGTATTATAATACTAAACCAGAGAGAACGCTTCAGTCGAGTTCCCCGACTATCTAATACCCGTTTCTCAGCTAGTGGAGGTGCTAAGGAGAAACTTCAACACTGATAGTTTATGGCGGTTTGTGGGCGTGGCAAAAAAATTTGTTGCAAATCGATAGAAATTTATGACTAATAAAAATGAAAAAATATTAAAAACATTTTTCAAAAATGTGGGTGTGGCCGTTTTGGGCGGTTTGTGGGCTTTAGAGTGGGCGTGGCAACATAGGTCAACAAACATGACTCAGGAGTCTGCATGCTGAATCTCAACTTACTGCCTTTTATAGATCCTGAGATCTCGACGTTCATATGGACGAACAGACTGACCAGATCGACTAATACAATTCAGCTACCCATGTGGAGGCGGAACCCCGTCAGTGCTTGATTTTGCTCTCTTTAAAAACCTTCATAGTAGAAGATTGAGCATATCAGAATCCTTTGACCTGAGTTCTGATCACCTCCCTCTGATCGCTCAGATCCGGATAGTGGGTATCGGTGTACCAATGAGAAAGGCCTTGCTACCCCCTGGATCTAAAGTAAGCTTGTTCAAAAGTAAACATGATGACTCCCTGTAGCTCTAAACGGAGTTATGCTCTGCTAAGGATGTGGAGGATGCTGCCCGTCTGATGCATAAGAAAATACTTGAGGCTGCAGCTGAGGCCTCTTCAGGCAGTAGCTCTGTCTGGACTGCTCGGAAGGCTTTTGTGCCTCGAGACATCCTGTTGCTTATCCAGTTGAAACACATACTTAAGAGAGAATATGCCAGGACCCAAAACCGTGACGTTCTAAGAATCCTTCGAAGGATGCGAAACCGTATTAGAAAGCTACTGAATCGGTTTCGCCGGAGCTCTCTGGACGGGGAACATGAGGAAGCGACTCCTAACCTAGAGACCAACTTCGCTCTGTGGAGGCTTACGAGCACATTCAATAGGCAGACTTCTCAAAAGTTCCCAATACAAAGAGCCAATTCTACTTGGGCACGCACACCATTGGATCGAGCTGAAGCGTTTGCGGACAAGCTTGAAGATAGATTCACTTTTGAGACTTTCTCAAGTAAAAGAGTGGAAAAGGTCGAGGCCATCTTGGCGGCTCCTCATCAATTGCCGTTGCCTCTCCTACCCATTCTTTTCCCTGAAGTAAAGGACACAGAGCTTGAAAAACCGGAAGAATCCTAAACGGAACGGGGTCACAACACAGGTGACTTTCTGGTCCTAATCTACAACGCTGCAGTTTACGGTTGCAGCCTACCTCGATATTCAACAAGCGTTCGATAGAGTCTGGCACAAGGGTCTGCTATCGAAGTTCAAGGGATTACAACAACACCAGCTCTACGAGATACTTAGCAGTTTCCTCAAGGATAGAACCTTTCAAGTGGTAAAGGATGGGATAGCTTCTTCATCCAGAAAATTCCTAGCCTCTTAACGAATGATGCTCCTCTTCCAACTCGCCGGAGCAGGAATATCATGTGCATAGCAACATACGCACTGCTATCCTGTCCAGAGCCAACTGCGTTTACGAGGCATCGGACCGCCTTCAATTTCTGCTAAAACGCTTTGAAAACTGGTGCTGCAGATGGAATATCTCCAGTCAGGCAGGAAAAAAACAATGGTGACGTACACGCTGCAAAGGGACTCAAGCCCAGGACAGTTCTTTTACAGACAAGTGCTCCATAAGCTAAAGGAGTATTACTATCTTGGTCTGATCCTTGACCGGAGATTCACGTTTGCCCATTAAGCAGACGTGCGGAAAGCTACGGTCTTTTGCGAACCGTCTCCGTTGGCTGACCCGTGCCAGGTCAAAGCTGAGCCTGGCTAATAAGAGGAGAATTTACCTCTCTATCCTCGTTTCGGTATGAAAGTATGGGCTTCTCATATATGGCACGGAAGCCAGGTCCAACCTGAACACGATAAGGACGATCTAGGCCAAGTACTTAAGGGGTATTACTGGATCGGAGTGGTGCATCCGTAGCCGCGACATACACCATGATCTCCAAATCTTTCTGGTGGTTGACGTCATCAATGACACTGCCAGCAGGTACCTATCTCGACTCCGAGGACACCCTAATCCACTGGCAAGGGCAGCCACCCTTAATGACTTGTCGCACCGTAGATTAATAACAACATGTAATTAAACTTAAAATCTTCCAGTTAAACTCCGGGCTGCTGTTAGTCTGGAAGTTCTCAAGTTTTCTTCAATAAAAAAAAAGTTTTCTTTAAATAAATTGTTCTTTGAATAATAGATGTAGATACTAGTGAACCATTAACAGCCACTACAATAAACGTATATTTTTTAATAAAAAAAAAGTCTAATACAACAATGAAAAAATATTAAAAAAATTTTTAAATGTGTGGGCGTGGCAGCTTTGGTTGGTTTGTGGGCGTGGCAAAAAGGTTTGGGCGGTTTGTGGGCAACAGAGTGGTCGTGGCCATATGGGTCAATAAACTTGCACTGCGTCTATGTCTCTAGAGTATGCATGATGTATCTCAACTTTCTAACTTTTACAGTTCCTGAGATCTCGACGTTTATACGGACGGACATGGCCTGACATCCTGATCACGAACATATATTCTTTATATGGCCGGAAACGCTTCCTTCTGCCTGTTACATACCTTTCAACGAATCTAGTACACCCATTTACTCCACAAGTAACGGGTATAAAAATAAGACAGAAAGCTAGCTTCTCCCAGCCGAAACTTATGTACCCCCTAGAAACGATATACATATATTAAAAAAAACTGGGCAATACCGAATAAAAACATTAAATGAATAGAAACAACAATATTTTGCAAAGATTTTTTAAATGTTTCTGTAGCTGTTACTTGATATGTTCGTCCGATTTTGATCTGTTTAAAACAGAAATAAAATGCTGTCCAAAAAAGTTGGTGTAATTAAACTTAATGCAATAATGGTTGGGTTGAGTCTTCGACTACTAGATGCCAGTTACTTAGCTGATAAATTTAAAAGCAATAAATACAGACAATAAGATCAAACCAATGATTGTTTTCTGGTTTTGTTTCCCCCGAAGTTCAAATTTTTTCTTTAATATTGATTGAATTTTCTTAAAGTTTGATCGTGGGAGTTTGGTGCGCCTTGTGAGCCCTAGATTAGGCGTGCCCAAAATATTTTTGGCATATCTATAAAAATTGGAGAGACATGTAATAAAATACAAACATTTTAACACACTATTCAGAATTGTGGGCGTGGCTGTTTTGATAATTTCGTGGGCGTTAGAGTGGGCGTGGCAATATTTGGAAACAAGCTGGCGCTGCGTGCATGTCTCTGGTATGAATGCTTATTTTTCCTAGTATATAATGTTCCTGAGATCGAGACGTTAATAAGGGCAGACGAACGAACAGATGTATAATGCCAGATGGACTCGGCTAATGATTCTGATCAAGAATATATATACTTCTTATTGTCGGAACAGAGGAGCTAAAGTTTTGTTTAATCAACAGCAACTTATACAAAGCCCGACCCAAGGTTCGCAAGGTAAAAGCCAGCATAAGAACAAAAACCCGAAGCGTTTTTCGCGAAGGATATATATAGTGACATATCCATAAGTCCCTAAGGCTTAAGCACATGCCTACACTCTAATACACATACAACATGTAGACACTACTCTGGATGTACCCAATAGATACCAGAGAAGTAACCCACTGGTAGAATAAACATCCGTAGCCTAAACAGCCCTCGCATAATCGCCACGTTCCCACGTTCAAAGCTCGGGCTCGCAATCCCGAAAAACAGAAGTATTATATTTCAATAAACAAAATTATAAGAATCTAAGAGCACTTGTATCCAAAAGCGAATGCACTTGAATCCAAGAAAAATGCAAAGACAATTAATGTCAGCAACTCCAAAGCTTTCTCTCTTCATTTGATCAGAACCCTATAGTCTAATGTCCATATTAGAAAAGCTCGAAACCGAGGCTTGAACGTCAATCAAATCAGAGTAATTATTAGAGTTCAGTTTGAGGCCTAATTATAATCGGTCGGTGTTCTTCTCAAATAAAACAAGAGAGAACGCTATAGTCGAGTTCCCCGACTATCTGATACCCGTTACTCAGCTAGTGAAAGTGCGAAGGAGGTCTTCAACACTGACAGTTTTTGGCGGTTTGTGGGCGTTAGAGTGGGCGTGGCAAAAAGTTTTTTGGCAAATGGATTGAAATTTACAAGACTAATACAAAAATGAAACAAGAGAGAACGCTTGTGGACTCGCGTCGGGGTAAGACGTATTTTCATTGAGCTCTGTATAAAATCAATTTACTTAAGTGAAGTGAATAAATAAAACAAAATAAATTACAAACATCAGCGAAAAGACGCTATTAGCAATGTTAAATTGCAAATCTATAATATTTGTTGTGTGTGGAAACATTAAGTGAAAACAAAAGCTAATTTAAATAGACAACAAACAAATCGACAGTTCCAAAATGAGCAACGCGATTTGCGCGCTTAGCGGCAAAAAGAGCAAGACGAGCGCCGGCTCTCTCTCCAACGAAACAATGCATACTTCACCGACTTCTCTAGCTCATTGAAAACCGAGCAAGACATCGATCAGTTTGCTGGTAGCCTGGAATCAACACTAGTTGCAGCTGCAAAAGCGTCAACTCCACAAGATACCCACGGATGCAGTAAAAAGTTCAACATGACAAGTCGAGATACCTTGTGCTTGAAAAACGACGACTTCGAAGAGAGTGGCAGGAGCACAGATCACCTGGCGCAAAGAGTAGATTAAAAGCAGCCTCTCGCAGACTTACTAAAGCGCTTAAGAAAAAAGAAGCGGACGCACAACTGCGTTACATCGAGAATCTCACGCCCACCAGCACAAAAAACTTTTCGTGGAAAGCCCACAGGAATCTGCAGGCACCAGCAGAAACTGTCGTACCCCTCCGTAACTCTTCTTCGCTGAGTCTTCGCTGATCATCTCAAAAAGGTACTCCAACCAAATCCAGCCACTAACTCATTTACTCTCCCACCCTTAACTGCATCTGACTTAGCACCACAAGATCCCATAGAATTCCGGCCAAGCGAAATAACTAAAGTCATTAGAGAGCAACTGAAGACTGGAAAATCGCCTGGCTTCGATTTAATAACACCGAAAATGATCATCGAGCTTCCAATGTGTGCAGTTCTACAAATCTGCCTACTCTTCAACGCTATTACCAAAATTGGATACTTTCCTCAAAAGTGGAAGAAATCAGTTATAGTTATGATCCCTAAGCCTGGGAAAGACAAAACACAGCCATCATCATACAGGCCAATAAGCCTACTGACTTGTCTCTCCAAGTTATTTGAAAAAGTACTGCTGCTACGAATCAGTCCCCACCTTAAAACACACGACACATTCCCATTGCACCAATTTGGTTTTCGGGCAGAACATGGAACTATTGAGCAGGTTAACCGCATCACAACGGAAATTCGCACTGCTTTTGAGCATCGGGAATATTGTACAGCTTTATTCTTAGACGTTGCACAAGCATTCGATAGAGTATGGTTGGATGGACTTTTGTTTAAAATAACCAAACTGCTGCCTCAAAACTTACATAAGCTTCTAAAGTCTTACCTATACAAAAGAGTGTTCGCGGTTAGATGTAGTTCAAGCACTTCAAGCGATTGTACTATAGAAGCTGGAGTGCCCCAAGGAAGTGTATTAGGTCCAATTTTATACACCCTATACACGGCGGACATTCCAACAGACTACCAGTTAACAATATCCACATTCGCTGATGACACTGCATTACTGAGTCGATCCAAATGCCCAGTAAAAGCTACGATGCAACTAGCACGCTATTTAACATGTGTAGAGAATTGGCTTGCAAATTGGCGCATACCAGTAAACGAAAAAAAATGGAAACAAGTTACGTTTACCCTTCACAAACAAACTGCCCGCCCTTGGTTATGAACCACACGCGCATCCCACAAGCCGATGACGTAACATACTTAGGTATTCATTTGGACAAGCGGCTCACCTGGGGGAAACACACATAGAGGCCAAGACGACGCACCTGAGACTCAAAGCAAAGGATCTACACTGGCTTATAAACGTTCGGTCTCCCCTAAGCCTGGAGTACAAAGTCATTTTGTAAAACTCCGTTCTTAAACCCATATGGACCTATGGCTCCGAGCTATGGGGCAATGCATCGAGAAGCAACATCGACATCATACAGCGAGCACAGTCTAGGATTCTGAGAATCATAACTGGAGCTCCATGGTGTCTTCGGAACGAGAATATACACAAAGACCTAGAAATAAAACTTGTCATTGAGACAATAACAGAGAGAAAAGTAAAATACAAGGAAAAACTAGGCTCACATCCAAATCCCCTTGCAAGAAAACTTCTTCGAGTATGCAGCCAAAGTCGACTGCACCGCAACGATCAACCAGCCCAGCGTTAAATTTTTTAGGCCACATAGCACAAATCATCTCATAAAATGATAATAAGCTAGCTTAGAATAAGATTTGAAAATTTATTGTTAGTCTCTTAAGTAAAAGGAAAGATTCAATAAATAAGAAGATTTAAAAAAAAAAAAAAAGAGAAAACGCTATAGTCGAGTTCCCCGACTATCTGATACCCGTTACTCAGCTGGTGGAAGTGCGAAGGAGAGTCTTCAACACTGACAGTTTTTGGCGGTTTGTGGGCGTTAGAGTAGGCGTGGCAAAAAGTTTTTTGGAAAATCGATAGAAATTTACAAGACTAATACAAAAATGAAAAAATATCTAAACATTTCTCAAAAGTGTGGGCGTGGCAGCTTCGGGCGGTTTGTGCGCGTTAGAGTGGGCGTGGCAAAAAGTTTTTTGGCAAATCGATACAAATTTACAAGATCAATACATAAATGAAACAATATTAAAACATTTTTCAAAAGTGTGGGCGTGGCAGTTTTGGGCGGTTTGTGGGCGTTATAGTGGGCGTGGCAACATGAATCGACAAACTTGCGCTGCGTCTATGTCCCTGGGTCTGTATGCCTAATCTCAACTTTTGCTTTTGTAGTTCCTGAGATCTCGACGTTCATACGGACAGACAGACGGACAGACGGACAAACGGACGGACAGACGGACGGACAGACGGACAAACGGACGGACAGACGGACGGACAGACGGACATGGCCAAATCGACTCGGCTATTGATCCTGATCAAGAATATATATACTTTATATGGTCGGAAACGCTTCCTTCTGCCTGTTACATACTTTTCAACGAATCTAGTATACCCTTTTACTCTACGAGTAACGGGTATAATTAATAACATGTCAGAAGACTCCGTGAAACCCCATGATCTAAACATGGTTATTGACATAATCAACAGCGGTATAGACATAATTAATAGGCTCAAGGTGGAAAAAGAACAGAACCAACGAATTGCGATACTGATATTCAACCTACAGCAGTTTACAGAATACATAGAAGATATCGAGTTAGGTATGCAATTAACCAAATTAGGAATCTTTAACCCAAAATTACTAAAACACGATTATTTGAAACACGTAAATTTGGAGAAAATGCTAAAGATAAAAACATCAACTTAGCTCAAGACAGACACGAACGAAATTTTGATTATATCCCACGTTCCTAGCCAGGTCACTAAAGTTCGGATATTTCAAAAAGTTCCGTACCCAGATGAACATAACTATATTCTAACCGAGCAAATATTCGACAAATGTATTGTAGGACTTATTAAGCAAGAGCAAACTCAATGCAAATACATTATAACCCAAAGAAATTTTCAAATAAATTATATAGAACCAAATAAACTTTTAACATGGAATATTCCTGAAACAGTAGTCAACCAAGATTGTACAAACAACAAAATATTAATATCAGGAAAAAACATCATTAAAATTAAAAATTGTACCATGCAAATAAATAAATTAATAATTTCTAACAAGAGAGAACGCTATAGTCGAGTTCCCCGACTATCTGATACCCGTTACTCAGCTAGTGTAAGTGCGAAGGACAGTTTTTGGCGGTTTGTGGGCGTTAGAGTGGGCGTGGCCAAAAGTTTTTTGGCGAATAGATAGAAATTTACAAGACTAATAGAAAAATGAAAAAATATCAAAACATTTTTCAAAAGTGTGGGCGTGGCAGCTTTGGGCGGTTTGTGGGCGTTAGAGTGGGCGTGGCAAAAAGTTTTTTTGCAAATCGATAGAAATTTACAAGACCAATACAAAAATGAAAAAATATCAAAACATTTTTCAAAAGTGTGGGCGTGGCAGCTTTGGGCGGTTTGTGGGCGTTAGAGTAGGCGTGGCACAAAGTTTTTTTGCAAATCGATAGAAATTTATAAGACCAATACAAAAATGAAAAAATATTAAAACATTTTTCAAAAGTGTGGGCGTTGCAGTTTTGGGCGGTTTGTGGGCGTTAGAGTGGGCGTGGCAACATGAATCGACAAACTTGCGCTGCGTCTATGTCCCTGGAGTCTGTATGCCTAATCTCAACTTTCTAGCTTTTGTACTTCCTGAGATCTCGACGTTCATACGGACAGACAGACGGACAGACGGACGGACAGACGGACATGGCCAAATCGACTCGGCTATTGATCCTGATCAAGAATATATATACTTTATATGGTCGGAAACGCTTCCTTCTGCCTGTTACATACTTTTTAACGAATCTAGTATACCCTTTAACTCTACGAGTAACGGGTATAATAATCTAGCAGGTTTTACACAAACTATTTATATCACCAACAATGTTACACGTTTAGAACCAATAAATCACTTAGAAACAAGAGAAATGATTAAATTGCATGTAACACACTACAGCTTTTTCCAAATTATTTCGCATTACAACTTTTGTGGTCATGATAATTAGTTTGACTCTGTATTTAGCAAATAAGTTTAAAACAAGAGAGAACGCTATAGTCGAGTTCCCCGACTATCTGATACCCATTACTCAGCCAGTGGATGTGCGAAGAAGAAATTTCAACACTGACAGTTTTTGGCGGTTTGTGGGCGTTAGAGTGGGCGTGGCAAAAAGTTTTTTGGCAATTGATAGAAATTTACAAGACTAATACAAAAATGAAAAAATATCAAAACATTTTTCAAAAGTTTGGGCGTGGCAGCTTTGGGCGGTTTGTGGGCGTTATAGTGGGCGTGGCAAAAAGCTGTTTGCCAAATCGATAAAAATTTACAAGACTAATACAAAAATGAAAAAATTTCAAAACATTTTTCAAATGTGTGGGCGTGGCAGTTTTGGGCGGTTTGTGGGCGTTAGAGTGGGCGTGGCAACATGAATCGACAAACTTGCGCTGCGTCTATGTCCCTGGAGTCTGTATGCCTAATCTCAACTTTCTAGCTTTTGTAGTTCCTGAGATCTCGACGTTCATACGGACGGACAGACGGACAGACGGACGGACAGACGGACATGGCCAAATCGACTCCGCTATTGATCCTGATCAAGAATATATATACTTTATATGGTCGGAAACGCTTCCTTCTGCCTGTTACATACTTTTCAACGAATCTAGTATACCCTTTTACTCTACGAGTAACGGGTATAAAAATATTAGAAATAATCTGGAAATTCCCAAGCGGCAGAATGTATTGAGCAAGTAATATAATTAAAATAATGTAATATAGAAAAAACATAAGAATTCTATTCTATTCTCATCAAAAATTAACTCTTTCGACGCGATAGTAGACTTTACCTTCTCGACTGGAGGGACGGTTATGCCTGTATATTGTATAAGTATGTGGAAACACTTTAAAATCTTTGATTTCTGGGTTTTATCAAGTCTCCGTAAAAGCAATGACATGGGATGCACAAGAAAGGCTATGAGAGTGCAAATTAGTTAACTTTCTACGAAAACCTTTTGCATTTTAATTTAAAAGAAGCAGGCTAGATGTTGGTTTTTTTGCGGAGAAAAAAGAGTCGGTAGCAGCAATAGTCTGGCAACGTGAAGGAAGTTTAATTACCACAGGGGTCGTTTTTTCTAATTTTCTACGCGTTACTCGAGATCTCACTATAGAAGCTAGGCAGTTGAGATTAAGCATACAGTTTCCAGAGACATAGACGCAGCGCAAGCTTGTTGATCCATAATGCCACGCCCCCCTCAACACCCACAAACCGCGCAAAACTGCCACGTCCACTCTATTAGAAACTATTTTTTAATAATCTTGTAAATTTTTTAACGCACACAAACCGCCAAGAACTGTCAGTGCTGAAATTTCAAACTCGCGCTTCTAGCACAGTAGCGGGTATCAGATAGTCGGGGAACTCGAGTATAACTTTTTGGCCGAATATCAATAGAACATATGGTTAAAATAGCTTGTTGGGACAGAATTTGAAAGAATAATTGAATAATTGTAAAAGAATAATTGTAACTATAATGGTATATGCTTTTGTTTCGCCTTGTATAAAAGATAATACATCAGACAATGATTGATCCGGGTATGGGCGAGAAACGAAATTTTGGTTTTTTAGTGGAACCACCAAACGGGGATTTAGCACTGCAGATTTTAGACTTGGACCCCTTGGTATCACTTGGCTGCTTCGGCTTTATTACCTGACCTTAGCTAGACCAAAATTTTGGTGCTCAGGCTTTTATACCTGGCCCTAGCTAAATTTACAAGACTAATACAAAAATGAAACAAGAGAGAACGCTACTTTGGCAACTTTGGTCTGTTTGTGGGCGTTAGAGCGGTCGTGCCAAAAAGTTTATTGGCAAATCGATAGAAATGTACAAGACTAATACAAAAATAAATAAATAAAAAACCATTTTTCAAAAGTGTCGGCGTGGCAGTTTTAGGCGGTTTGTGGGCGTTAGAGTGGGCGTGGCAACATGAATCTACAAACTTGCGCTGCGTCTATGTCTCTGGAGTCTGTATGCTTAATCTCAACTCAACTTTCGTTCTCAACTTTTGTAGTTCCTGAGATCTCAGCGTTTATACAGACGGACATGGCCAGATCCACTCGACTATTGATCCTGATCAAGATTATATAATATATATACTTTATATGGTCGGAAACGCCTCCTACTGCCTGTTACATACTTTTTAACGAATCTAGTATACCCTTTTACTTTACGACTAACGGGTATAATAAACTTAGAAAGTTGAGACTAACAATGCCCCCAGAAATATAGACGCAACGCATGCTGCCACGTCCATACTATTGAAAAATATTCTTATAATTTTACTTTTGAAATATTTTCGTTTTATTATTGGTTATGCCAAATCCTAGCGGTATACTAACTTTTATTTCGTACCACCGTGCAAAGTAAACAAAGCCGAAACTTGCAAGCGAGAAGTTAAAAGTACCGCAAGAACGTAGTCTGCACGCTATTATAATATATAAAATATTCAAGTTATCAATTATTTGGATTGTGCACAAATGAAAACAGATTCACTTGCAAAGAACAGAGTTTTGATGATTTTTAATAATTAAAAAACAAAAATTAAAAGAATTTATTAAAAAACATTCCTGGTTTAAGCAAAAACAAATATAAATTCTTAGTGCAAAAAAAGTACGGCTGTTCGTTTTAAAGCCCAAGTCTCCCAAGTCTAAGCCCGTTACTCGTAGATAAAAGGGTATACTAGATTCGTTGAAAAGTATGTAACCGGCAGAACGAAGCGTTTATATAAAGTATATATATTCTTGATCAGGATCAATAGCCGAGTCGATTTGGCCATGTCCGTCTGTCCGTCTGTCTGTCCGTATGAACGTCGGGATCTCAGGAACTATAAAAGCTAGACAGTTGAGATTTAGCATGCAGACTCCAGACACATAGACGCAGCGCAAGTTTGTCGATTCATGTCGCCCCGCCCACCCCTCCCATACCCACACTTTTAAAATATGGTTTGATATTTTTTTGTTAGTCTTGAAAATGCTCTATCTATCTGCAAACCAAATTTTTTGACACGCCCACTCTAACGCCCACAAACCGCCTAAAAATGCTACGCCCACCCTTATGAAAAACGTTTTGATATTTTTTCATTTTTTTATTAGTCTTGTCTTTTATCGATTTGCAACAATTTTTGCCATGCCCACTCTAACGCCCAAAACTGCCCCGCCCACACTTTTGGAAAAGGTTTTGATATTTTTTCATTTTTGTATTAGTCTTGTAAATTTTTATCGATTTGCAACAATTTTTGCCACGCCCACAAACCGGAAAAAACTATCAGTGTTGAAGTCTCTTTTGATATTTTTCATTTTTGTATTAGTCTTGTAAACTTTTATCAATTTGCAAAAAAAATTTTGCCACGCCCGCTCTAAGGCCCAAAACTGCCACGCCCACACTTTTGGAAAAGGTTTTGATATTTTTTCATTTTTGTATTAATCTTGTAAGTTTTTATCGATTTGCAACAATTTTTGACACGCCCACAAACCGGCAAAAACTGTCAGTGTTGAAGTCTCTCTTTCGCACTTCCATTAGCTGAGTAACGGGTATCAGATAGTCGGGAAACTCGACTACTCTATCTTGTTTATCCTAAAATTTGTGAGAATAATCCTTATGTTACACGTAGTGTTACATTTTATTTATGTATGTTATGTTGATATATGTATATTACCAAATAAATTTTGAAACTATAAGAATTTACCCTTGTAATCTACGATAAACTAAAATAGCTGAATTTTTTATGTTACTATATTACCTTGATTATATGAGAAATTGATGCAACTTGAGCATAGTGAAGCGCGTGGTCCAAACGTTCCGACAGCCAATTACACAGCATATTGATCTGCTGTGAATACCACTGCTCAAAAAAATTTAATGTCCACAAATCGTCGCCAATCTTTCCTCGTACTTGATCCATATTATTTCTGAAGAAATTTACGTATCCTTGTCCCAGATCTTTTCCTGAGCTCGAAACATTTGTAAAACTGAGAATCGAGCCAATCAAGCTACCTTCATCGTATCGCGCCAGCTTTGACAAAGTCGACTCTAGCACAGACATAAGTTTACCGCTTAGACCTTGTGTCATAGCTACATTCGCTTTGTCGATTTGGTCATCGATTTTTGCATGAAATTTGTACTAAATAGGAAACAATTCAAAAAATGTATGAATAATTTTTCTTAAATAAAATTAAGACTTACCAAATCAATGCCGTCAATAGTAGTCAATTTAAAGCTTTGATTTTTAGCGTCTAATATCACATTGACCATGGCGCACATTTCAGAAGGTAATATATAATCAGTTGATATGAAAGCAATGTTTTTTTTCAGCCATGACTGAAAGGACGAATCAGTTCGCTGAATACATTGCTCTATCATATCGACTGCCATCATTTTTAGGCGCTGTTCTAAATGTTGTCGGAACTCTGCGTCTGGCCAGTGTAGGTCTCTTATGAAAGATTGTAGAGCGTCTAGTTTCCAAAACAAATCTTCAGAAGTGGCACACCCGTTTCTAAGCATAAAAAATGCAATATTTGGAATAGGTAAGACTTACTAACGTTTAAAAAGACTTTACGATGTGTATGCCAACATAAAATAATGGGCTTTAAATTAAGCATTCTTACAAAAATAATTAGATCCATTAATTTAGACACACCTTGTAACACCACATAAGCTACTTTTGTTTCTATGGCCAAAACATTTTCAATTGCTCATTTAATTTATTATTAAGAAAATAAACACACTTTCAGCTTATATAATATATTTCTAGTGTTCACGCTGGCAATTAAAACGTTAGTACTCGAATAGTCATGCTATAATTACTATCCTTACTCTATAGTTTTTTCCTAAGTGTTCAGTTGGCTTCAAATTTAAAAAACTTTACAATTTGTCCAATATTTAATTAAATAGTACTGTACGAGCTTTCTGCCACATTCTGCCTGTACCGTGTAGAAGAGGCGGCTACACTACATTTTGTAATTTCGATGCACAAGTTCGGGTCTACAAACGAAAATGATCTTTGCAGCAAGGATGCCGAGGAACAACAAAAATATGTAAAGAATTTTTTTATCAGTGCGTTTTTTTAAGCTGTGACAATTAAACTGTGTGACATTGAAGCTCTCAAACGCATACTTCCAAATAACTTAGAATTTTAGTAAATGAGAAAAGGTTTAATGTTATACATTTTCAAGATTTTATAAAGATGAACTCGGGTAAAATTTTTCTGCATTCTTTCTTTGCGGACCAATTCTGTGACTAGATTCTAAAACCGTGATTCAAAATTAAATCCACTTGTTATGATTTTTTAATGTAGTTTCTTCGTAGGTAAAAAACGCGTTTTCAAAACTATAGTGGATCTGCCCATCCCCATCTGCTCGTCGTTCTGCCCGTATGAACTCGGAGACATTAGAAAGCATAGGATCCGGAAAGATGAAATACAGACTCAAGTAAAGCCTACGCTGTGCAAGTTAGCTTCAAAACAATCAACAATGCTCGCAAACCCAAAAAACTGTCAGTCAACATTTAGGACAACACAACCAAGAGAGAACGCTATAGTCAAATCCCCTGACTATTAGAAACCCATTACTCGGCTAGTGGGAGTGCTGAAAAGATATTCTAAAATAATTTTGCATATCAATAGAAATTAACAAAGAAATGGTTTAATAAAAAAACAAGTGTTGACGCTATAAAAGAAATAAAGTATACCTTTTTACTCTACAAGTAATGGGTATAAAACCATATAATTTCAAAAGTCTGGGGCGTTTTGGGTAGCTTGTGGGCGTTAAAACGGCGGGAACTAAATACTTTTGGCATATTACAAGAAATTGGCAAGGCATATATTAAAACGAAAAAAATCAACAAATTATTTAAAGATTGGGGCGAGATAGGTTCGTCCGGATGTGGGCGGGGGAAGAATGTTTTTGTCATATCGATAGCAATTTTCAAAACGAATAAGAAAGTAAAACAAAATCAAGAAAATTTTCAAACGTGATTATTTATGAAATGAAATGAATTCATGAAATGATTTCTTTAATGGTATCGGAATCCCTTCATTACAAACTTATGACCATAATTATTTTAAAGGCGTCGCAATATATTAAGCATTATCTATTTAAACCAAATTACCCTATCAGCCCTACCCTTCCTAAGTCTTGGGCTTAATTTGAGAACGACTGGCTTATTGCGCTGTGCTAAAAATGTATTTCCTCGCATTTATAAACTCTTATAGTTTGTTTAACATATTGGGAAACGGAGAAGTATTTCATTACACAAACTGGCAATATGTTCTTTAACGTAACTTAACAAGCCATAAGTATGAAATTTGAGAACGACTGGCTTATTGCGCTGTGCTAAAAATGTATTTCCTCGCATTTATAAACTCTTATAGTTTGTTTAACATATTGGGAAACGGAGAAGTATTTCATTACACAAACTGGCAATATGTTCTTTAACGTAACTTAACAAGCCATAAGTATGAAATTTAATATTTTTAGTTATATTTAACTTAATTTTAAACTACGATTTTTCTAGAATGTTATATTGGCTTATATCTAATATTTTGTGAAATGCATTGAAATGCTATCAAGTTGTAAAATCGGCAATGCATAAAATTTGGCAGAAAGCAAAATGCAAAACCAAATGCAGACAACTTTAAAATCTACTGCTATATATATGATGACTTTTTTTTATTTAAAAACCTCATTTCGTCGTTGGCCGCTGTTGAATTTGATTGCTTTGGTAGCTTCGGTACATAAAAATTTACTTGATCTTTTTTGCCGCTGAGTAGCATTGATGGGTTGAGAGCTGCTGTATTGAGCGCCTGGGCAGCATTGTTTAATGCTGCAGGGTTCAAAGCAGCGTTAATCCTAAAGTTTTATAGAATAAAAATATAAATACAACATAAACACTGAGTTTAAGTGTAAAATAAAAAAATTGACCTTTGTTAATATATGTACGTATATGTAACCTTGCCAGTCAGACTTTATATTAATATCTTTTAATGCGCACTATTAATTATTACGATCCGTAAAATAAATTCACTTAAGACAATTTTTGTTATGGTACTAGCCAATTTTGTAGGAATTCTGCTATAGTTTTTGTTTGCAATATGTGCATATATTATTATAGAAATTTGTTGTTTCCATTAAATTAAAAAAATTAGATTACGTTATACTTACCCTTTGCTTTCCCATCGTTCTTTTTCAAATCCCTTATGAATTGACTGAGCTATTGAAGATTCCATCAGATCCACATACCGCACAACTAACGGTGCAAAAGTGTCTCGCAGGTGCTGATGAAAGCGTCCATTTCGCAAGTTGTCTAAAGAAATTATGAAAAAGTTTATGAATAAACATATACAAACAAAAAAATTTAAACTTTACAAGACAACCCCTTACATTAACTGTAAGAAGCAACTTTCAACGATCTCAAGATTAGGCACCATTAACTTTATGAAACATCGAATCGGACACACTAAACCGACACACCACAGTGCAATCAAAGCCTAACCAAATCCAACATAACCAAGATAAGCTTCTCCGAAAAACTCTCCCGAAAATATAATTACAACGATCAAATTTCGAACATCTATAAGCCTTTAGGAGGGCATATATATTTAATTATTTTTTATCATTTGTAAAGTATGAAATCCATTCAATATTGTTATTACATAGGGAATTTTACCTGAAAGCAATATCGGCTTTTGCCTAATACATACACCGATTTGTAATTGTTGGCAATTTAGTAATAATAATAAGAAAGACATTTTATCCAAATTTGAAAGAATATGCATAATCTTCTTGGTCATGCTATAACAATTTTTTTTATTTAAAATAATATCATACACTCAAAGTCGAGTTCCCCTGCCAATAATTAATTTCAGCAAAAAATACTAAAATAAATCAAATTTAACAAATCGCCCAATAGTGTGTGAGTGGCAGTTTTGGGCATTACAGAGGCGTGGCAACATCAGTAAAACAAACATTTAAGCTCAACTTTCTTTATAGTTTTTTATAGGTCCTGAGATCTCGGCGTTCATACGGACGGACAGACAGACAGAAATGGCCCTTGTATGTAATGTTTTGAAACAATGTGGCGTAGGTATTTATAAAAGAAATAAGTTCAAATATGTACATATTTAGAATGTTTAACTTACCATCAGTTCTCAAGTAATCATTTAATATTTGAAACAATGGAAAAGAATCCCAAGTATCAGGAGCTTGTTCAGATAAGACTCTATCCATGTCAACTGCAAAGAGAGACCAAAATATCTCCGCGTGTTCCACCAGTAAATCGCTAAACCATGCAAAAGCCTAAAGAAAATAAATGTTTAATTAATATTGATATTATAAAATAGATCAATTGTGTGTATAAATCATCTATAAAAAAATTACAGGCAAAACTCAAAATAAAATATGTTTAAAAAACATATTGGCATTAGACAATATATATAAATATTATCACACATAAAACATATTTTGCAAGGTCAACAAAAGTGTTGTATAGTATTTGTTTAGATCTGTGGAGGAAGGTAGGTATGCTCTTGATCACCATTAAAAAATTATTGACATCAAAAAGAAAAATGAGAAGAATGATTTTAAAATACGCATAAATTATTTTGTACGTAATCTTCTTTTGTAATCTTCCCTGAATGTGAATAACTCTTATTAGGCTTTACTCTAGTGTTGTTCAGATGCTAGTTAAAATACATGTCTTTAATAAAAACATTTAAACATTTTAAGTTCCCATTTCAATAATATATATATATATATTCTGGTTCTGGTAGGATTCTGGATAAAAAGGATTAATAAAGGAAAATTAATAACTAAAATGTTTAATTTCCGTGAAAAGTGGTTTTGTTGAAACTAAACAAGTTTCAACACAATTTCTTTCAACGGCCTGTAACATTTTAAAATTCAGAGTTATGCATGCACTCATAATCTTATCTACTGATTTTTGTTTACTGGTTTCACAGTTCTACAAATATATTTTTATACCTGTTACTCGTAAAGTAAATGGGTATAATAGATTCGTTGAAAAGTACGTAATTGTTAGAGGGGTGCGTTTCTAACCTTATAATATATACATATATATTCTCAATTAAGGACCACTAGACCAGTCGATCTGGCTACAATCTGTCCATATGAACGCTTTTGACATGAAACCTACGCTGCGCATGTCCGTTTCAAAACGTTGCCACGCCCGTTCGTTCGCCCACAAACTGGAAAAAGCTGGATCACAATTTTCTAAATTTTGTTATATATTTTAATTGCTTTGCCAACAAAATTTTAAAATATCTTTCTAGCACTTCAACTGGCTAAGTAACGGATCCGATAGTCGAGGAATTTGACTATATCTTTCTGTCTAGATTTCACATTACCAATTAGATAGATTTAAAAAATATACCAATGTATGTAATGTAAAAAAAAATGTAATGTAAAGTTAGGGCTATTAAATTTATATATTTCCATAATATATTTGAATTAATGCAGTCAGATATTCATTAAATGTACAAAATAATATTTGTAATAAAATTGCATGTACTTTAATTCATTAGCATTATAGTGAGTGTGTCCAAGTTTGATACTAAATAATGTGGCTCTCAAATTTCCCAAAATATAGACGTTAATACGGACACGCCGACGGACAAACCTACCCATCTTAGATAGATAGACTCGGCTAGTAATTGTGACAAGAATATATACGCCTTCAGCATATCGATTCGCCTGGTAATCTTAATCAAGAATATTTATAAAATATATAACTTTGTATAAATATATAAAAGCCCTCAGCATCTTTAGCACTTCTGAACAAATGTAGTACACACTTTTACTGTACGAGTAACTGATATAATACTTCAGGGTGAAGCATTGGATTGAAGTCGGCCACCGAACCGCTCATATTGACTTATCCAGTCACGATGATCAAGAATGCATAAACCTTAGTTGCTATTGGAGGTCTGCACGAGTGCACTCAAAAATTTCTGTTGTTTGAGTACTCATGAGTCAAACTCGCAATTTGGCGTGTCGAAATGGTTTCAACAGATTGAATTGCGTATTGGCTAGCGCTGCTTTCGTTGTATGCGAAATGAGTGAAATTCAAACCAATGCGGAATGGATAGAATGAGTGAATGCCGAGTAAATGTTTAGAGCACTCGGAAAAAATTTTGGAATTCTCGTCGTTCATGGCTTGCATAGGCAGCAGTGCACCAAATTTAATGATGAGAATGCAGAGCACGGACGAAAGCGTAAGCTTTAGTAAATTGCGGACATATGTACAACATATATATACATAACATAATATAACAAATTAAAAATTCAGCATTTTTAGATGCTAGAAATTTAATTTCAGAAAAACGATGTATTGTTGCTAACAATTCTATTACTATAAACAAAATTATGTTTCTGCATTCAATTGTAATATAAAATAAATAAATTACATACATATATATAATAATTAATCCATGTCTTTATATTTTTCTATGCATTGTATTAAAAAGCAAAACAAAAACGAAAAAACAAACGCAATAAATTTGATGTCGCCAATGCGGCGCACAGTTAACCGTTTCGGTTATTCCGAGTACTCGGTCGCGAGTTCTCATTCGTGCATGCCTTTACCACATTTGCCAAATCCATTTTACTCAATGTCTCACTCAGTCAGTCAGAACTTTGAGTGAGAGTACCAAATGCTGCTTTGATTGTATTCATGCAGACCTCTAGTTGCTATGCATACCAAGTTTTTTGGAAAGAATTAATTTCCTTATAAATTGTAATTCCTTATAAAACACATTTTTTGTACCATATATTTGCTGTCTAAATTTTCCGTATTTCCATTAAATTTGTAAACGATTTTATATGTTTGAACATTTTTGCATTTTTAATGTACATACGGATTTTGCAAAATTAATAATTAAAGCAGAATGGCCCTATTATTTTCTGATTATTTCTGATGTCTAATTTTTTAAACCCATAGTTATCAACGATACATGCCGTTGGTACAGGCGGGGTATACACTGCATGAGTCGGCATACAGTAACGAAATGACGATCCATCAGTTGATGCGGCAGTAGCCAGTTCAGATGTGCTAATGAGTCCAGTACTGTCGATTAAATCAACATCGCTTTCATTGTGGCCTCCTGATACATCATCATCTTCCTTACGTACTTTCTTTTTATCCATTTTATCATGTTTGCGCAGCTAAATAAATCGAGCATAGGTGTTAAATAGGTGTAAGTACATACAGATCTTTATTTAGTTTTAAGTAAAATAGTCAGAAATAGCTTCGCATCCACACTAATCGCCCACCTAATAAATTGAAACAATATGTTCTCGCATCTTGTTAGGGGTTTCTTCCAGAAGCAATGATAGGTAGAAACAAAAACACCGCCTTCCATTATATTTCTTACAGCTAAACTACACACTCGTAAAGTTAAGGGTACATGTTTTGTATATGTATTGTTTCAAACTGATTTATTGTCAAGATCTCGGTTAAATGTCAAGACGTACTTCCAAAAGGAAGAGAGTAATCAGGTAGTAACGCTATATAGGGTACTTATACATTTTTAAATATACAGGTCTTATTTGGGCTTGTAATCGTTTAGGTGTAAAACAACCTGGCACTCCCATTTTTTTAGGTTTTATGGTGTCGGAAACGATAATAATACAAACGGACAGGTCTAAATCGACTCCGATAGTAATCCTGATATATAATATGTTAATGTATATGTTAAACAGCTCCATACAAGAAACTTTATTTTACACATTTACAAATTCAATTTAGTGGATTTTTACGACTCTAACTTTTGATATAACATTCTTTAAAATATCCTTTGAAGGTTACAAAAACAATTACTTTTATCAGCAGGAGTGCTATGAAGAAAAAACAAAATAAAACAAATAAGTTTTTTCTACAAAAAATGGGCAAAAAACCGCCATATTTTTATACCCGTTACTCGTAGAGTAAAAGGGTATACCAGATTCGTTGAAATGTATGTAACAGACAGAAGGAAGTGTTTCCGACCATATAAAGTATATATATTCTTGATCAGGACCAATAGCGTAGTCGATCTGGCCATGTCCGCCTGTCTGACAGTCGTTCCGTCTGTCTGTCCGACGAGATCTTAGGAACTATAAAAGCTAGAAAGTTGAGATTCAGCACGCCGACTCCAGAGGCATAGATGCAGCGACAGTTGACCCATGTTGCCACGCCCACAAACGGCCCAATACTACGCCCACACTTTTAAAAAATGTTCTGATATTTTTTAATTTTTTTTTATTGGTCTTGTAAATTTATATCGAATTGCCAAACAACTTTTTGCCACGCCCACCCTAATGCCCACATACTGCCCAACACTGCCACGCCCTTACTTTTGAAAAAAGTTTTGATAATTGCTTGGGAAAAAACTTTATGCCACGTCCACTCTAACGCCCACAAACCTCAAAAAATCAGTGCTTTATGTGTTGATGTCTCTTCCACAAGGTGAGTTACGGGTATGAGATAGTCGGCGAACTCGACTATAGCGTTCTCTCTTGTTTCATTTTTTGTCAGTCTTGTAAATTTTTTATTGATATGCCAAAAACTTTTTATCACATAAGTAAGTCTTGCAAATTTCTATCGATTTGGGACAAATTTTGTATACGTTGTTCGTTTTCACTTACACTGGCTGAGTAACGAGTATCTGATAGTCCGGGAACTCGACTATAGCGTTCCCTGTTTATTTTGTTTCCCTATATTAACGAACTGTTGAAAGTTTTCCCTAGCATTTCCATCAGCTGAGTAACGGGTATGCGCTGTACGAGAAACTCGGTACACCAGTTTTTTGTTTATATTCAATTTCGGCTTATATTTAATATGAATCGGACGACTATATTAAATAGCTGCCATAGGAACAATCGTACATTTTTTTGTTATATTATATCATAATCATAGTTTTCTTGTTGTTGATCATAAATTGTTCGCATGGGCTTGCCAAAGCCAGCTTCCTTACTTTTTTTTCTTTTTATCTATTTTTCTAAGATAATTAAACTTTTTTTTAAAGACTTAAGCAAAACAAATTTCGGGAGACACTTCTCGCAGTTACTATTTATTCTTGCAAGTGTGTAAAGTCATTACTTATGATAACACGAAATAAAGCTTAAAGAAGTAAACATAAATTTAAAGATTAAAGCAAATGTTTTTTTAAATAAGACACAAATTGGATAATCACACCAAATAAATTTAATAGCATCCAGTGTGCTGGTTATAAAAGGTTGTATTTAAATGTAAATGAAGCGAAAATGTAATAGTGCATATAAATTCATTCATTCATTCTCTAGTCACTTAATTTTAAAAAAAACGTCATTTTACATAAGTAGACAACAAAAATAAAAAATTCACCACATCAAAGTCGGCATGTATATTATATATTTGATTAAGGTACGACATTTATATAAAATTACAGTTAACATGAACGACACGGTAAAAGCACAAAAAAGTTTTGTATTAAAACATTAAAAAAATACAATTGTTTAATAAGTTATATAATATGTATTATGCGATATTATGGTATATTATATATGAATAATGGTATGGAAAAACATAGGAAACCGAACTATTTTATTACAAAAATGTACAACTTACTTCTCCATAATGTTCTTCATTTTGTTGCAACAAATCAACACAAAGTTCTGCTAAGTGTATTAAGTCCTCTAGTTTTTTCGGAGCAGGAACAATAACTTCTCCTCGCAAGTCCTCTGTGTATAAGATAAAAATGGTTTAGTTTTAAAAGAGTTACGTGATTAGCTATAATTTGTTATATACGAAATATATTACCTAAGCTATAAATCTGTTTTAAATTGTATATTTCTATAAGTTGTGCTATAATTTACCGATCTTTCAGTATTCTGCATACGATCATAAATTCACTTCTAGTGCATGTGGACAATTTTATTATTGTTGAAAACGACTGTTTCTCCAATCTTACGTAAACGAGTATACCAGTTTTTAAACTATCCGCTTAAACCTATTTTGTAAAACACTTTTTGCTAAATATAAATACATATGTAGTCATACCCGTTACTCGTAGAGTAAAAGGGTGTCCCAGATTCGTTGAAAAGTATGTAACAGGCAGCAGGAAGCGTTTTCGACCATATAAACTATATATATTTCTGATCAGGATCAATAGCCGAGTCGATTTGGTCCGTCTGTCTGTCTGTCCGTCCGTCTGTTTGTCCGTCTGTTTGTCAGTCTGTCTGTCTGCCCGTCCGTATAAACGCTGAGATCTCATGAACTACAAAAGCAAGAACATAGAACATAGAACAGGGACATAGGCGCAGCTCAAGTTTGTCGATTCATGCCCACTTTTACGCCCACAAACCGCCCAAAGCTGCCACGCCCACACTTTTAAAAAATGTTTTGATATTTTTTCATTTTGATATTAGTCTTGTAATTTCTATCGATTTGCCAAAAAACTTTTTGCCACGCCCACAAACCGACCAAAGCTGCCACGCCCACACTTTTAAAAAATGTTTTTATATATTTTCATTTTTGTATTAGTCTTGTAAATTTCCAACGATTTGCCAAAAAACTTTTTGCAACGCCCACTCTAACGCCCACAAACCGCCAAAAACTGTCGGTGTTAAAGAGTCTCCTCCACTGGCTGAGTAACGCGTATCAGATAGTCGGGGAACTCGACTATAGCGTTCTCCCTTGCTTAGAGGTAAAATAGGGTAAAATCAATGTATCCAATAACTCCCTTAGGGCGCATAGAAAAAACAAGACAGAGCGCTATAGTCAAGTTCCTCAACCATCAGATACCCGTTACTCAGCTAGTGGTATTGCAAACGAAAAAGTTTTACAATCTTTTTGGCATATCGATAAAAACTGGTACAAAAAATATTAAAATTAAAAATATCAAATCTGGTTGAAAAATGTGGGCATGGCAGTTTTGCGCGTTTGAATGGGTTTGGCAACACATGGAAACAAACTGCGTCAATGTGTCTTCTACCTGTAACATACTTTTCAACGAACCTAGTATACCTATATACTCTACGAGTATTGGGGTATAATAATATTCAAAAATGTTTGCCTAGTTCACTTCTAACATATTTTTCTTGGAGCACACACAATATATAAAATTCTATCCCTTTTACTCTACGAGAAATATGGCTATATAATAAAAACTAAAACCTTGATAAAATTAAAGTGTATATAAAAGTCGGCTGTCCTAAACTGGGAAAATAGTTTTTATTGTGGACGACAGCTCACATAGTAACAAAACGCATTTTAGGAGTGCAAATTTTATATAGAGTAGTTGTTAAGTTTATTAGCTTGATAAGTGGTGCTAGTTATACCCGTTACTCGTAGAGTAAAAGGGTATACTAGATTCGTTGAAAAGTATGTAACAGGCAGAAGGAAGCGTTTCCGACCACATAAAGTATATATATTCTTGATCAGGATCAATAGCCGAGTCGATTTGGCCATGTCCGTCTGTCCGTCCGTCTGTCTGTCCGTATGAACGTCGAGATCTCAGGAACTACAAAAGCTAGACTCCAGGGACATAGACGCAGCGCAAGTTTGTCGAATTATGCTGCCACGCCCACTCTAACGCCCACTGCCACGCCCACACTTTTGAAAAATGTTTTGATATATTTTCATTTTTGTATTAGTCTTGTACATTTCTATCGATTTGCCAAAAAACTTTTTGCCACGCCCACTCTAGCGCCCACAAACCGCCAAAAACTGTCAGTGTTGAAGACCTCCTTCGCACTTTCACTATCTGTGTAACGGGTATCAGATAGTCGGGGAACTCGACTATAGCGTTCTCTCTTGTTTTAAAGTAGCAACAGTTTCTAAAATTTCCGACAAGCTATACGGTATACTTTTATTCCTCACAACTCTTAAAACATTAAATATTGTATACCTCAAAATCTTTATTTATTTACTACTCTTAAGTGACAGCAACTAAATTGCCTAAATAAATATTGTCAATCAGTCTCTCCTTCGTCTGTACTGGGTTTTGTAATTGTTGATCCTATTTTTCCCCGACGTTTATACGAACAGGCAGACGTACGGACGGACATGGCCAGATCGACTCGGCTAATTATAGTGATTAAGAATATATATACTTTATAGGGTCGAAAACGAATCTCTACTTTTAAGGGTATAAAATAAATAAATCAATAATATTCTTGAATTTGACCGTTTCGGCTTGTAAAGTAGGCGTGGAAATATTGACGACACAAGTATCCGGTATAAATACATAATACAATAAAATACATGTCAGCATCGTATTGTCGCCTACATTAGGAAATTTTAAGATTTATCGGTGGCATATTAATAGAAATTAGGAAAATATAATCCGTCCATCTGTCTGTCCGTCCGTATGAACGTCGAGATCAAAGGAACTATTATATTATTATACTATATTAAGCATACAGATTTTAGAGATATAGGCGGAGCGCAAGTTTGTGGACCCATGTTCTAAAGCACTCTAACGCCCACAAACCGTCCAAAACTGCCACGCCCACACTTTTGAAAAATGTTTTAAATATTTTTTTTTCACATTTTTGTTAGTCTTGTACAATTTGCTCGATTTGCAAAAAACTTTTTGTCACGCCCACAAACCGCCAAAAACTGTCAGTGTTGAAGTCTCTCCTTCGCACTTCCAATAGCTAAGTAAAGGTGGTAAAGATAGTCGGGGAACTCGACTGTAGGGTTTTCTCATGTTTTACTTTAACCAGCGGCAAATTATATTTATTTTTGTAGATAATAAACAGTTGCACTGTCATATTTTTTAATTAATATTTATATTTATATATATTTATATTGTTGTTTACGATATTGTTTAATCGACTATGCTTTTGGTCACAATAAAAATATTATTTTCATACCTTCAATTTTAGCCTTATTGGAAAGACGCGTATAATTTACAAGCGCTGCAGTCTCTAAACTTTTTTTGATCATTTGACGAACTTCTTCAGGTGGTACGGGTGTAACAATGTCTTTCATTAAAACTCTCTCTAAAAGAGATAATGTTGCTTTGAGTGCACCTTCTGGACGGCCAAATGGAAAACAATATCTGAAATTTGTTATTTGAAATTCTAGTAACTGACGTAGGCGATCTTTGATTTCAGAAAATTTCTCCTTTTCCTCATGTGTTATACTTCCAACTCCATCAGGTCTGTAAATATGTTTCAAAGTTATTTTATTAAAACTTTAAACATTAATGAGTTTTACCTGTTTCCATGTACATGGCTCGCGCAGAAGGCAAATGAATAGTGAATTAGAGTTGGGTCTATCATGTGTTGTTTTTCCGCACGATCCAGTAAATCCGAAAGGTAGCATAAGTGTCTGTAGCATCCTCGGACACCATAACGAGCGCAATATTCGTCCAACACGAAAACTTGACCAGGACTAAACCACCCCTAAAAGATATAATACAAAGAATAGAGAACGCATTTGACTATCAGATACCCTTTACTCAGCAGGTGCGTGGGCTAGGGCACTTTGCAAAACAATTAGAATATTACAAAATTGTAACAGTTTTAAAAATTGTGACCGCGACGCGTTTCTATTGATAGAAATGGGAAACACTAATAACAATCTTTAAGCTGTTACATTTTCCGAGATTTCGATTTCATTAGGACGAATTGCTAGATTGACAAGGATAGTGATCGAGACCAAGAATATACTCTTATATTTCATATGTTCGGAAACGTTTCCTTCTAATTCTTACATATTCTTGAACGAACCGAGTTTGCCGTATTACTCTACGGATAGATTTTAACTTCATCGTGTATATATACAAGTCAGCTTTGCACACTCTCCTGGTGACGATGCCCATTAACTTCCATTCACTGTGATGTAGCTTGGAGAATATTTGTTGCACACCTTTGTTGAAAGTGGTGCTTAATGCGATCTCTGTGTACTTTCCCAGATGATCGGTGGTGAAAGATCTGTAACCCCTTATTATACCCGTTACTTATAGAGTAAAAGGGTAAACTATATTCGTTAAAAGTATGTAACAGATAGGAAGGAAGCGTTTCCGACCATATAAAGTATATTTATTCTTTATCAGAATCAATAGCGGAGTCCGCATGAACGCCGAGGACATATAAAAAACTATATAGAAAATTTAGATTAAGCAGGCAGATTCGAAATTCGAAATTCAGTTTTTCTATTTGTTTGAAATAAAAATATAAATTTCTTCAGCTTTAAGAGATCTTTAAAAACAGTTTTGGTACATTTTCAGAGAAGCAACGTAGGGCGAGTTGTAGAATTAGTACTCAAAATTTAAATTTACAAAAACAATTTACTTTTATTTTGAATGATAACAACTTACCAAAGAAGCATATGGGTCGTTAAGCCTATACTCCAGTGTAAGGTTCTGTAATGTTTTGAAAAGTGTAGCATGATCAAAAGTACAAGGATCGGTGCTTATAAAGTCCTCCATCCCATGTTTACGAGCTTTGTCTGCGTCTAAAAAAAGTTGATAATGTATATTAAAGCACTTCTGAACACCAATTGTATCGATCTTTTAATTGAGGGTCATAGCACCCCTTAAATTATGGAAAATAGCTCAGTATAAAAATGTAAGTTGTACAATTTTTAAAATATTATTTTGAATTCCCGAAATGAAACTAATTCCCGAAATGATGTTAAAATGGAATTTCAAAATTCTGTGCACTGGATTAGTTAAAAAGTATGTTACAGGTAAAAGAAAGCATCTCACTCTAACACACTTAAAAAACTGACCCTTATACTTTTTATCTTGCCGATTTATTCGGTATTTTTTCAAAAAATGTTAGACATTTTTGTTTGCACTTCCACTACCTGGGTAATTGGTACTCGTAGTTACTCGTAGAGTATAAGGACATAGTATATTCGTTGAAAAGAATGTAACAGGCGGAAGCGTTTCCTAAAATATGAAGTACATTATTCTTGATCAGGCCATGTCCGTCCGTATAAACTTAAAGATCTGAGCAACTATAAAGGCTAGAAAGTTGATCAGGTCATGTTCGCTTGCATTTCTGTTCGTCTGTATGAATATCGAAACCTCAGGAACAATAAAGGCTTGAAAGTTGCGAATAGGCATGCAAGTTATCCAACCCGCAAACATAGCACTCTATCCCATTTTATAAATAAATTTTAAATTTCAATCTAGGAGGCATTTCCTTTGTATTTGTTTTTGTCATTGCCTTTGCCAGCGCTTGGTTACCCGCTAAGATAAATAATCAAACTAAGAAACACAGCTTCCGCTTGGAGACCTAACCATGGTCAACTTATTGCGCATCAATCAAACTGCATCCGTCAGCATAATTGAATTGCAAAACGCAGGGAAATAATTTCGGCATCAAGTTTTTATTCTAAACATAATTGAAAGTTCAAGAAGTTTCAAAATAAAAGCTTCTGGCAGAGGTTGATTGGATCAGGAATTAGAATCTTAAAAAAAAAACATTTTAACCATTAATAAAAGAAAACAATCTGGAAAAATTAATAAAAAGTTTTGAAGATTTGAATTTAACAATGGCAACCGGAGGTTTAGAGCCAATCCTTTCTGTGGGCGGGATTGGCCTTCAACGACCTGCCGTTGCCAGTTACGCAGCAAACGTAGTAACGGCAGTGCGAAGCCCGGAGGAAGAAAGTTTGGAGACTCTGGGCTGGAGAAGTCTGACTTCATTAAGTCTGACTTATTAATTGGGTACAATCTATTAAGGAAAATTGGAGCTAAAATAGATGTAGAAAACGGTATTCTGAAATATAATGGAAAAAAAAATGAGAGTGTTATGACAATGAGGAGAAAAAAGATTTGTGTTTAATTGGAGAAAATAATACTCTTCCATTAAAGGAATATATCATAAACAAGAGAGAACGCTATAGTCGAGTTCCCCGACTATCTGATACCCGTTACTCAGTTAGTGGAAGGGAGAAGGAGAGTCTTAAACACAGTTTTTCGCGGTTTGTGGGCGTTAGAGTGGGCGTGGCAAAAAGTTTTTTGGCAAATCGATAGAAATTTACAAGACCAATACAAAAATGAAAAAATTTCAAAACATTTTTCAAAAGTGTGGGCGTAGCAGCTTTGGTCGGTTTGTGGGCGTTAGAGTGGGCGTGGCAAAAAGTTTTTTGGCAAATCGATAGAAATTTACAAGACCAATATAAAAATGAAAAAATATCAAAACATTTTTCAAAAGTGTGGGCGTGGCAGTTTTGGGCGGTTTATGGGCGTTAGAGTGGGCGTGGCAACATGAATCGACAAACTTGCGCTGCGTCTATGTCTCTGGAGTCTGTATGCTTAATCTCAACTTTGTAGCTTTTGTAGTTCCTGAGATCACAGCGTTCATACGGACGGACAGACAGACGGACAGGCGGACAGACGGACATGGTCATATCGACTCGGCTATTGGTCCTGATCAAGAATATATATACTTTATATGGTCGGAAACCCTTCCTTCTGCCTGTTACATACTTTTCAACGAATCTAGTATACCCTTTTACTCTACGAGTAACGGGTATAAAAAGTACTTTAGCAATCAAATGGAATATAAAACTGAATCAGTTACTGCAGAAAGATTAAAATTGAGGATCAAAAAATCCTGAACGCGCCGACGATGTTCATTCCGTCAAATTACAATTGAAAAGTTTGGGATCAACAAATCCTGAACACGCCGTCGTTGAATTTTCCGACAAAGGAAAAATTTATAACCTAATAATAATTTCAACTCAATTAAAAGATTTCAAAAATAAAATTATGAAAAATATTGAAAAGGAACATTTTAAAATTAATATGCAAATCCCTTTTCGAACCGATATTCGAGGAGAAATAAATACTGACAAAGAAACAAATTATAAGACCTAGTAGAAGCCTCTATAATTCACCAGTCTTAGTAGTACCCAAAAAGGGTCAAAACAAATATGGAACTCTAATACATTGACTATTGACTATAAAAAATTAAGCGAAAGCACAATACCGGACAGGTACCCGATGCAAGACCCGTCTGTAATATTATCTAACCTAGGAAAGTCAAAAT
>NC_052531.2:1357500-1382500 GCF_016746365.2 Drosophila yakuba | reverse complement strand
TAATATATAATATATAATATATAATATATAATATAATATATAATATATAATATATAATATATAATATATAATATATAATATATAATATATAATATATAATAATATAATATATAATATATAATATATAATATATAATATATAATATATAATATATAATATATAATATATAATATATAATATATAATATATAATATAATATAATATATAATATATAATATATAATATATAATATATAATATATAATATATAAATATAATATATAATATATAATATATAATATATAATATATAATATATAATATATAAAAAAAAAAAAAAAAAAAAAAAAAAAAATATATAATATATAATATATAATATATAATATAAAAAAAAAAAAAAAAAAAAAAAAAAATATAAATATATAATATATAATATATAATATATAATATATAATATATAATATATAATAATATAAAAAAAAAAAAAAAAAAAAAAAAAATATATAATATATAATATATAAAATAATATATAATATATAATATATAATATATAATATATAATATATAATATATAATATATAATATATAATATATAACTATATAATATATAATATATAATATATAATATATAATATATAATATATAATATATAATATATAATATATAATAATAATATATAATATATAATATATAATATATAATATATAATATATAATATATAATATAAAATAAATATAATATATAATATATAATATAATAAAATTGAAAGTGAAAACATTCCACAAATTCTAAAGAACACTCAGGAAAAAATGTTAAACACATTCTTGTCAGCTGGAACTCCGGATCATGATGACTTCGTCATAATTCAAAATACAATCAATGACTTAATAGAAAATAATAACAAACAATTTATTAGCAATTCCAAATTGTTTAAAGAAATATAATCTCTTTTTGATGATTTTAAACATGTATTTAGTGACCAAGATTTACCATTATGAAAACTAAACTTTTAACAAACTTTTAACATTTGGCCTGCAAAATTTAATCGATACTATCACATTATCTAAAATTGATGTCTTTAATACTTAAATTTTAAACCATGAAGACATAAAAGAAATATTAAGTCACGAACAAAGACCTGTAATCATTGCAGACTAATGGTGTTTAAAATCGTACTACATAAAGAAGTCTTAGTAAATTATGTAAAATACCCTATAGTTTATAACAGATGCGACATACTATGCTAGACCCTTTTCCAAAAGCGATGGAAAACTTTTAATAAGCAATCAAGTCGCAAAATGCGGAAATACATATTATGAAATGTCTACATTTAAGACCGACCTTTTTAACAATTACTGTACCATAAGTAAGGAAAAAACCTGTTTTACCAAATTATTAAATGGAGAAAAATCCACTTGTAATAAAATAAGGAAAGATAAGGAAATAGATATCATCCAAGACGGTGCCATTTTTTTACCCGTTACTCGTAGAGCAAAAGGGTATCCTACATTCGTTGAAAAGTATTTAATTGGCAGAAGGAAGCGTTTCCGACCATATAAAGTATATATATTCTTGATCAGGATCAATAGCCGAGTCGATTAGGCCATGTCCGTCTGCCCGTCCGTCTGTCTGTCCGTCTGACTGTCCGTCTGTCTGTCTGCCCGTCCGTATGAACGCTGAGATCTCAGGAACTACAAGAACTAAAATGTTAAGATTAAGCATACAGACTCCAGGGACATAGACGCAGCGCAATTTTGTCAATTCATGTTGCCACCCCCACTCTAACGTCCACAAACCGCCAAAAACTGTCGGTGCTGAAGACTCTCCTTCGCACTTCGACTAGCTGAGTAATGGGTATCAGATAGTTGGGGAGCTCGGCTATAGCGTTCTCTCTTGTTATAAATGATTACAATATTGTTAACAGCTCCCACTTAAACGGGTCATTTTTAATAACATTTAACGGTACAACCACAATAAACCACATTTTATATACCAATTTAGAAAGTAAAATTCTTTATTACATAACTACAAACCATTTTAGAGATTATGAAATATCCGATTACATACTGTCAAATAAATCGGAACTCCCTCTAGATAATGTAAACATTTTAAATCCCTTCATTAAAATAAGTAATACCAAGATATCACTTTCTATAAATTTTAATAATTTTGTATTTGATTACTACATTAATAATAAAATTCAGATATTTAATATTTGCAACCAAACAAAAACGGCCAGAACTAGAAAAACCAAATAAAGAGGAACTTTTTTTAACAGAATTAAATGAGCGTTGAAACGAAATTCGTAATGAAGTGGGGTGCGTCATTTTAGAAGGGCGAGAGTTATCCAACCCGCAAACATAGCATTTTATAAACAAATTTTAAATTTCAGTCTAGGAGGCATTTCCTTTGTCTTTGCTTTTGTCATTGCCTTTGCCAGCGCTTAGCTACCCACTAAGATAAATAATCAAACTAAGAAACATAGCTTCCGCTTGGAGACCTAACCATGGTCAACTTATTGCGCTTCAATCAAACTGCATCGGTCAGCATAATTGAATTTCAAAACGCAGAGAAATAATTCCGGGATCAAGTTTTTATTCTAAACATAATTGAAAGTTCACGAAGTTTCAAAAGAAAAGCTTCTGGCAGAGGTTGATTGGATCAGGAATTAGAATCGAAATTAGTCAATCTGGATCGAGAACTACCTAAGATAAAATCCGATAATTGTGTCTTGTAATATTGTATAAGTTTAAAAAATTTATTACCAATAAATTTACTAAAATATTAAAATAAAATATTTTTTAAAATAATTTTTTAACAACAATTTAAATTTGCATGGTAAATTTCTATCGAATTTCCAAAAAACTTTTTTATTATTATTTTACTTGTTTTTGACTGAATTTGGATAAATACCATAATTGCCAACTTGTTACACACAATAGAAAATGCGCGATAGAGAATTATAAGTTCCGAATTAAACTGACATTTTAAGTCGGTCTTACCAGAAGCCCAAATTAAGAGATAAATGCAATTCAAATTACTTACCACCTTGAATTTTTGACAAAGCTGAGTTCTTATCTTGTGTTATTGGTGGAGTTGGTTTGTGGGACTGTCCAGTCGCCCTGTACATAGCCATGACCCAAAGACTGCATTCGTTCTCATCATCGCAAGCAAACGAAATGCTATCGCCCTCACGAACAGCGTTGAAGAAAAATCGGCCTCCATTTAAGTCGATTCCAAACATTAGATTTGCTATATACAATTTTTAGTTTTAACATCAATCATTATCAACAATAATAATTTGATAAGTATACCACTGGCGGCTTCAATGTAATCAACAGTATATCCATCAAGCTGCATCATTTCCGACGGTTCTGATTTTTTCTCTTTATAACTGCACATTGCAAAAGTGTATTGGGATACTTGAACTAAGACGAAATAACGCCTTTTCCATTTTTTCCATACTGATTTACCGATGGCGTAAAGATACCTACATTTACGTATTTGATCGGTTTAAAAACAAAAATGTTTTGAGACAAAAAAGAAAAGTATACGTACCCACAATGTTTCATATTTAATGGCTTATCAAGTCGGCAAGCTATCTTAATACGTATATCTTGATCGGGAAGATTTTTCGGTACAATCATTCGATGCCACTCAGGTGACTTAACAGAAGCAAAATGCTTTATATTATATTTTTTATACATAAGTCAAGTTTACCTTTGAGGAAAGTGGAGTAGGTTTAAGGGTTACCTTTCCTAGTTCCTTATCCTCCAATGCCAGCATTCCGGGGTTTTCTGTGTACAGTTTTACCTTGACAACTGGTAATGGGTGTGTGGTTGTAAAATCGCCCTGTGTATCCCACCTATTAAAAATAATTATGTATACTGCATTTTTTTTTCTAGACTCTTACATTGGTTTTGATGCTTCGGCTTGATCCGTTTGAAGCTTTTCCCCGCTTTCAACTTCCATTGTGCAGTAAACAATGCGATTGGGAGCTAATGATTTAAGCCCTTTAACTTCCATAACAATTACTTCCAGTTGAAAAGTTAGTACAACATCTAACTTTGTCAATAGTGTGGAACCATCCTCTGAATCACCCTCCAACTTAGATAAAGATCCGTGAGATCGCAGTATCAATTTTCTTTGTTTTAGGAAACAAAAAAGTATAATAATCATTTCTTAATATAAATGTAGTTAAATATTACCAAAATATATATACAAACTGTTTCTTATTCGTTAATGTAATATATTTTCCATTATAACACAGCTAGCTCTCTTATTTAAATAAATTCGAGACAAAATCCCTCAAAATAATAGCTATTACTTTACATAAACTAAAGCGATTGCGTCCCAAGACTGCTAAAAAAAAAAAGGCTCCAGGAGAAAATGTGGCAAAAGAAAAAAAAAATCTTTTAATTGGTGTTGTTTATAAATACTCATCGATTGACACTTTATTTGGTAAACTTTTAGTCAGTTGGTTTGTCTGCTACTAAACGTTATTTTAAGATCCTTACCCGTTAGTCGTTAAGTAAAATTTTATTGGTTGAAAAGTATATAACAGGTACAAAGAAGAGTCTTCGACCTTTTAAAGTATATATATTCTTGATCTGGCTAGTTATCCAGCGTCAATGAGTCAATCTGGCTATGTCCGTTCGTTTGGCTGTCATTCCGTATAACCGCAGTGATCTCAGGAACTATAAAAGCTAAGAAGTTGAGATTATGCATGCAGAATTTAGAAACGAAGAAATTTCTTGAAGAAGATTGAACAAATTATTTTGTTAGGTTTTTCATTTTTTTGTTTGCCCTTGACGTTACATATACAAATATATACAAATTTGCTCATTTGCCACGGTTTATAAAAATATTTATTGCTCATAACGTTTTGCTTAACTCGTTAAGTCGTGTCATTGATATGGTTTTCGTGAGTATTGCTGTAAAATGAGACAAAAATAAAGAGTGTGGGCGTGGCAGTTTAGAGCGGCTTTTGCGCGTTAGAGTGTACGATTTAAGATATCTATACAACTTGGCTTGCCAAGTAATCCCATAACACAACTTTGAGGGCGTTTTGAGCCATTTTTGTGCGTGGCCAAAAGTTGTAAAAGTTTGGTGGGTGTGGGCATTTTAAAACAAACATGAACAGCGTTTATACACAGACGGGCATGGCCAGATCGACTCGGCTAGTGATCTTGATCAAGAATATTTATTTATAGGGTAGGAAACGCCCTAACTATTCTATCTATTACATACTGTTCAACTAATCTAGAATACCGTTTCATGTGGTATGTGATGATGTGGTAAAATAATAATTACCATTATCGACAATAATTAATTAATTAAAATAACCCTTTGAGCATTATATCAAACATCATAACTATTTTACAAGTTACCAAAAATGCTATGCTACTAATAAATATAAATAACTTTATTATTTAATCACACAATGCAGTTATTTGTTATAACTTACAAAAATGACGGTGTACTGTAAGTAAAAACAAGAAAAAAGAGTGTAAAAACAAGGTTTTTCAAATATTTTTACATTTAGAAATTTGTTTTATTAACCTGTGATTATAACGTTTTAATTTCTGCAGTCCGTATTTGCTATCCATATTTCCTTTTGACACTGGAAGAGATTCAAGATTTGCCATCAGAAGATTTATTGACGATTTAAGTTCTTCAACGTAAAGAGACTCCATTTCTTTAAGAACAAATTTAGGCATAAGCTTGCGATTTTTTTCCATTTCTCCTACTCGTTGCATTCTTCCGTCCAATTCCCGTCGTATAGCTGCTGCTTGTTCATCGGCAGAATCTAACTAAAATACTCATATTTACCCGTCAAATAAATATCATTAAAATATAAGCTTACCATCAGGGCATTAAATAATATTTGATGCTCGAATTTTTTAACTAACAATATTTGTTGAAACATATCATACAATTGCTCTTTAGAAAGAATTAACTCGCTATTCAGTGATTGCTGCATCCGGGATGGCCGTTTAGAATCTTCCTCTCCAGTTCCCTTTAATATAATGTCGAATTTTGCCATCCAAGAAGTAAGTACTGTTTCCTTACTTAGACCATCAATTTCAGGTAATGATCTTAAATGAAATAGTTATGTTTAATGAAGTATCAACAATTCTTTTTATAGTAATTGCTTGTAATACCTGACACGTTTTTCTATATTATTGCGAAAAACTTCTCGAAAATCGTGCTGTGATGACGCCCCAGATTGAACCATTTTTAAAACTCGCTCCGATTTAAGAAAAACGTCATGGTAACTCTGTACAGCATTTTGAAATGCTTCATCTGCCATTATTTGAGTTTCACCTTTAAGAAACGCCTAAAACAAAGTGTTTTAATATTTCAAGAGATATGCAAGAATTTTATTTTTATGTGAAAAGAAAGACTGAAAAATTGCACCAAATAGCATTAGGACAGAGATTATGAGGACTAATTAGTTTAAACCAATGGTCAGCAGCATCCCCTTGGGCACGTCTGCGCGTTATTTATAGCTAATTTCCAGCAAAATTGAGAATATTTTATCGCTTAATGTCATTAACAAGTGAAAACGCTATGGTTGAGTTTTTTTAGATACGCGTTATTCTAGTGAAAGTAGAAATTTCAAAATGTTTTGGCGTGTCGGTAGAAATTGTCAAAACACTATAAATACTATAAGCTAAATACCGTGGGCGTGACAAATTTTAAGTATTTATGGGTATTACAATTGGCGTGCCCAAAATTATTTTGGCATATCGAATGAGATCGCTTTAGTCGATAATATCGATTATAAAATATTGAGAATTATATATTTTTATATATATACAATGTGTCTTCTTGTACATAGAATGGAATATTGTTTTAAAGCTTCAACAGTTGAGGAACATCCCTTCCCGCCCGGAACCACTGTTTTGAATAGGGCAATACTGCAACTTTTGTAATTTGATCTGATCACATCTCCTGTATTTGTGTTCAGTTGGACTGCCCATACCAGGTTGTACTTTCCTAGGAAGGTTTTTAAAACCCAAGAGGAGAATTAAAAGTCCTTTGGATTCTATCATCCGCCAGAGTGGTTGTGACCATGTCCTTTTGTTGTTCTGCAACTCGTATAGGGATCGATTTGCCCCAACAAAATTGGTGTGTGTATTATAATGGGTATTAGTTAATCCCAAAAAGAAACTCGATTAATTAGTTCATCAATTAGAGTTACATCTGCCATTACACCCAACAGCATAGACTTCACTTCTTCTTGAATGCGTTGGTCTGAAAGATTTAAGCCAGATTCTTGTCTCGCAGCCATAAAAGTTAATTCCACTAAAACCTCTGGACGCACAGTCAGGAATTGATTTGTAGTTTACATGACGCCAGGCTTGCCTTGGTGTATCACGTATGTTGTCATCCCAAATCAAATTCAATAGTCAAAGTATGCGGTATTGTATTACTATTGGAGCCAAGAGTCCAAGATCAATTATTGCAATCAGGATGTACAGATTGACCGACATTTAGGTACAAGTCGTTTCGAGGATTAAAGTGCAGACAAAGAACCTTGACCCGTTTCTCGTCCATTTAAATAAGATGGAAACTTAGATGCAGATGCAGGACATCAATTTAACCAACTCTTATCGCTATCAAAGTATCTTATCCTCACTTTTTGATCCCGAAAAAGCGTCAGCTACCTCAATCCTCAAGTAGGATTTTAGGGAATGAAACTTTTGTGTATCTTGCCTGTTAGAAATTGTGCTCTTAGATTTGCGTCCTTTTTTGAATAATGCCTATTGATGTCAACAGCAATGCTGTAAATGTACTTGGCTGTAAGGCATTAACTTTTTTGAGGAATACCGCGTTAATATATTTTGCTTCATATAGAAGAAGAGGAGGCAATTTCAAATATTAAAGACATTTTCACGTTGTTTGATTTTGACAAATAAAATAAAACAGGCGTTTGAGCAGTAAGAAGCGATGAGAAACGAAACATTTCGATAGCAACAATTTTGCGAAAACCAGAGCACCTAAAAACGAAATCGTACGATTTGCGTCCTTGTTTGAATAAAGCCTATTGATGTCAACAGCAATGCTGTAAATGTACTTGGCTGTAAGGCCCTAACTTTTTTGAGGAGTACCGCGTTAATATATTTTGCTTCATATAGAAGAAGAGGAGGCAATTGCAAATATTAAAGACATTTTTCACGTTGTTTGATTTTGACAAATAAAATAAAACAGGCGTTTGAGCAGTAAGAAGCAATGAGAAACGAAACATTTCAATAGCAACAATTTTGCGAAAACCAGAGAACCTAAAAACGAAATCGTACGATTTGGCCAAAATCGAATTCGAAAACAAGAGAGAACGCTATAGTCGAGTTCCCCGACTATCTGATACCCGTTACTCAGCTATTGGATGTGCTAAGGCGGGACTTCAACACTAAAAGTTTTTGGTGGTTTGTGGGCGTTAGAGTGGGCGTGGCAAAAATTTTTTTGGCAAATCGATAGAAATTTACAAGACTAATACGAAAATGAAAAAATATCTGGCAGGTCTGGGCGGTTTGTAGGCGTTAGAGTGGGCGTGGAAAAAGGAATGACCAATATATACTTTATATGGTCGGAAACGCTTCCTTCTACCTGTTACATACTTTTCAACGAATCTAGTATACCCTTTTACTCTACGAGTAACAGGTATAAAAACTTACGATTACCGGAGCATGCCTGATTGTATATACATATATATGTAAGATGGTGAAGCAGCGGAGAGTCAGCAGAAAGGCATCAGAAAAGCAGCAGAATGTCAGCAGAATACCAGCAGAATACTAGCAGAAAAATCAGCAGAATATCAGCAGAGGATTAAGCAGTTTAACATTAACATTACAGCAGCAGCTGAAGAGTATATGACGCGCTATGACATTGGGTGAAAAAAGGGGTGGCAACGCGGAATCAAGACATATTAGAAGAAGAAGGAATCAGCAGAGACAGGGAAGAGACGCCGAAGCAGAAAAAGTGAAGAAAGCAGAATAGCGCTGCGTCGATGTCTCTGTAATCTGCATTATTTATCTTAACTTTTATATAGTTGATGTATAGTTTCCAAGAGAAATCTCAGATCAAGAATATATATACTTTATAAGATAACGAAAGCTTCCATCTAAGTGTTACTACTTTTCAACGAATCTAATATGTCCTTTTACTCTATGAGTAACGGGTAACTATAATACTCTGGCATCTTACTTGAAATCGCTGAGTAATAATTTCCAACTGCTGTTTATTTATTTTGGTTTGCCGCTTAGTCATATCTGTGGGCTGTTTAGCATTAAAAGGGTATGAAATGCATCGTGAAATAAATACATAAAGTTGAATTCGTCGTTTTCGTTCCTCTTCTTCACGTTCATGCTTATCCTGAAACAAAATTAAAAATTAGTTAACGTGTATAAATTTCAAATGTTTAAATAATTTCAGGCAAAACCCTTTAGCTGGACTCCACATTTCACGTCTTCGAAAACTAGCTATCTTTCGATGCTTAATAAATTTCTAATCTCAAAAGAAAACGGAAACAATAGGTTTTCGGAAAAAAATTAAAAGAAAAGATACTAAAATGGATTTGAGCCCCTTTTGACGTAGCCCCTACGTTGGCCACAAATCACCTGACGTTTATGGCGTCCATCTTAACAGTATTGATTTTAACCCTACGACTTTTTTTCGCCATCATAATTATCGAGGCGTTCATACGGACATAACCAAGACATGGACTCTCCTAGTACTTTTGATCAAGATTATATATATTTACTTTAAAGAGTCGGCAACTCTTTCTTCTACCTTCCTTCAATACTTTTCAACGGATCTGGAATAACCTTTTACTTTACAAGTGACCGGTATTTAAAAAAAACAACACAAAATTTGTAACTGTGATGTTATGATTAATAAACACTAAGACTTTAAACAATAATAATAATTTAAATTCTAACTGTTCATTTAAATTAAACGAGGCCTTTAAAACTTGTTTCACCTCTTAACGGTATACCAACATATCTGTTTCTACTTACATGCGGCTCTCCAATTTCAGGTTTTTCGCTGGTTAAAGAAGGCGACGGTGACAATGGCCTGGGCAATGAGTTGGCCCTTGAAGATCCAACACTTTGATTTAAAGTTTCTTGCGAAATTCCACTGTTCGATAAAAAAATTATTTGTTGCGTTATTGTATTATACTGTGTATTTAAAATATTTTGTGTTTAACCATACATAAAAAGATTTTAATTTTAGTTAAAAGGGATAGACGTCAATAGACAAACTGTAAAGAAGAACCAGGAGAAGACACGAAGCTGAGTATGCGAAACAACAAGGGAGGAGGCTATATTTGATTTCCTTGACTACCAGATACCCGTTACTAAGCTTGGAAGATATTTAAAATAGAAAATTCTTTTTTGGCATATAAGTAGAAAAAACTGTAAAAAATATCAAAAAAGTATGGGCGTGACAGTTTTAAGCGGTTTGTGAAAAATAAACTCGGCGTGGCGAGAATATTTCTGGAGTAGAAATTGGCAAGAAACATAATAAATGATAAAAGGTTTGTGAGCGTTAGGCTGGCCAACATGTGGCCAACATGTGTTTGTCGATATGTATGATTTGTAGATATAAAATGAAACGAAATCCAAACGACCTCCTTTCGTATCAACGCGAGACACGCGACTTACACTCTAATTGGGTTTTTCTTAAACAGAATAATACGGGTTAATAATCTTGGTGTTCTTCTGGACCCTAAACTACATTTTCAGACCAAATTTCGTCTATAGTTAATAAGGCCACGGTTGTGCTTGGTTTTATAAAAAGGTGATCAAAAGAATTTGATCATCTTTACATTACCAAAATTTATTTCACTTGACCGTCCGTGAGTATGGATCACCTGTTGGGAGTCCAAAATAGGTTGCTCACTCGGACCGCATTGAATCGAACTAGCTAAACGTAGAACGATGCTTGGAACAGTCTTTATTTGTAAGCTTATACGTGGGGAAGTTTATAGTCCCGACTTTATTAGTCGGCTAAATCATTGTAGATCTAACTTTGAGTTGCATGACCCCTTTTCTCTATTCTAATTTTTAATTAAATATTACTAATACTTATACATCTTTTCGTTTCTGTGCTCTTTTCTATATTGCGTATATATTTTCGCGAATCGATCCCTACGATCAACGGCAGAGCCCCTCGGTCGGTTGGGCGGGAGATGTGGCCGTGAGACTCGCGGGTAAAAAAAAACAAAAAAAAGAAGCTAATTGTTTTACAAAATAAATGTTGTTCTACGACCCTTAAAAGAAGATTTTACAGAACGACAGACACACTTACAAGCAAACAAAAGGACAATCGTTTTCATTTTAAAATTTACAGACCCAATGTTTAAATAAAAGAAAAACATAGTGCAAGTGAAATTTTTTTTTGCAATGTGTTTTAAAAAATGGCATTCTATGCACATTATACCAACCTGGGAATACCATTGCTGGGTACCTCAAGATTTCCGGTATCAACTCGGCTTCCATATATTTGCTCATTTTTGTTAGCGGTGGCTCCTGGTCCTGCTACACTAATGTTCCCAGCATCAATGCGGTTACCAATAGAACTAATATTGGATTGTCTTAGATTTCCGATCAAATCACTATTAGAGCCAGATGTGGAAATATTTGATCCTACAACGGATCCTGAAGATCCTCCAATTATACAAACGGCACTTGTTCCTTTGGGCGCATTTGTAAGACGGCCTTTTGATGAAACGTTGGCAACAGGGTCATCTTCTCCTTCCTCCTCACTTGAACTAGGATCAATCATGGTAAAAATTACTCGAACAAGATTATTTGGTTTTTAGTCCTACAAATACAAGAATTTAAGATCATATTATAAGACATCATTTGTATACCGGTTATTCGTAAAGTAAAGCATGCAGATTTCAGAGACATAGGAGCAGCGCAAGTTTGTAAATGCCCACAAACCGCCCAAAAATGTTAGATTTTGTTTATTTATAATAAACTACAACTACATATACACCACAAAATTTCTACTCTTTTCTACTGTCTATCCGTCCGTTTCTAATCGAATATCTCAGTTTTAAAGCTATATGCATGAAACTTTTGCAAAAGTTTTCCTTCCACTTAAGTAGGTTAAGAGGGGTGGATCACACCACTATATAGCAACATACTTTTGCAGGAAAAGAAAGCGTTTCCGACTTTATAAAGTATATACATTTTTGATAAGGGATCAGGATCAATAACCGAGTCGATCTTAACTATTAAAGTTTGAAAGTTGAGACTAGGCACGCAGATTTTAGAGACATAAACGCAGCGCAAAATGACTTTAAAATTTGTCCACTCCTACAAAAAGCCTAATACTGCCACGCCATCACTTTGCTAAATGTTTTTATATTTTTTATTAGTATTGTGAATTTCTATCGATTTGCCAAAAAAACTAAAATCAACTTAAGTATATTTATAAACATGTCATTGTAATGCCATAGGGCTTTTGTTAGCTACCATTCATACTTTTTAAAACTATTTTTACCTTTTTTAAAGGTTCGGTAAACTATTTTGTGACCCGAAACGATGAGAAGATAGTTTATGACGTCAGACAGTAGTTAGCATTAGGTGGCGCCTATGTGCCATCAAGAAAAGATTTCCTTTCCTTTTTGAATATCCCACATCGTATCTGAAAATCAAGAAGCACGACTATACCACTCTTTTCTCTGTGTAGTTATGATATTACTATTGATTACATTGATTAAAGCAACGAAAACTTAAGACTGTTTCTCTTATTTATTTTCATAAAAAACCTAAGAACCATTTATTTAAATTGTTATTTATAAATAGCTTATTTACATTTAAATTACGCCAGTTGTTGGGTAATTTGCAAAAAACAATGTAAATAACTCAACGGAGTAACTATGGGTACTGTTCTTTGTATCAAAAAATCATTTACCGTCCTGTAAACAAATACCTTTGCAGTAGATGAAATCTTATTTTGAATAAGTTAAAATAAAGGTAATCTTTTTATTTGTAACACCCCACCGTCTGAAATATGTATGTATATATAAAAATATATTTATTTACCACCACCCCTTAAGGGTGGAAAAATCGCTCCATAACTATATGGATGTTAATAGCTTAAAATACCTTAAATATTGGTCTTATACTTTTCAACAATGTATTAAGCTTACAATACAGAATTGAGAAACCCGTTATAAATATGGTTTTTATATAGTTTTCAGTTACACGATAACTAAACATTGCATTAATTTACTGAGTAAGTGACAAAACGAAATTCATAGTATCATCAATGACAATATATATTTTTATGTATATCCAAGACGACATTAGGTTTATTTCACAAATCAATTACTTCTATTTAAACAGTTCACTATTAATCACGTAGGAAAAAGTGGTCTTCGTCTAACGAATAGTTAAGCCAGAAGCAGAAATAAAAATCGATGGAACTATCGATAACATCAATGTTTGTGGGCCTGTTACTACCGTTAAAACTCTGGTCTTCAACGATTAGTTTCATAAATTTCTGAAACCCCAACTTATATAAATTATGCCTAAATATAAAAATTACGACACATTACCTTTTTTTTTCGTTAAACGAGATTTTTAATTAAAAATAATTTCTAGATAACATTTTAATGAATGTTTTGGTCAAATGGTATCTACTCTAGATTATTTTGTTCGGAGAAAGTAAATTTTTTGGGCATATCGATAGAAACTTACAAATACGAAACAACAATACAAATATAAACAAGAGAGAACGCTATTGTACAGCTTCCCGACTACCAAAAACCCATTACTCAGCTATTGAACGTGGCAACGCCACAAAAACTTTCGCCGCGACTTCTTTCCAAGGATGTTGTCAATGAATTTCGTTTTTCACAATTGTGAAAGTGATAAAGAAAAACTATTGAACCAATTTTTATCATAAGGTAAAAAAAAAGTACAAAAAATTTTGGTTTGTGATTGAAGACTGAAAGTGTGTCCAGCATCACTTACAAAATGTACGATGTCAACGGCGATAATACCTACAAGATCCTTGAAAATTGGTTAAATTACGATTTTCGCTTCTTAATTTTCTTACAAAGCGACGAAAAAAAGACATTATATTTCAGCCTCTAATTTGGTAAAATGTTTTTTAATTTGGTTTTTGTTTTTTTTTAATTTACATTTCTAAAGCTTTGCAAATGATACATAACACGTAGTAAAGTCACTTTCCGCGCGATGGAAAACGGTTTGGTTATTAAAATTGGCGTAAGTGTATGTATAAAGTGCAAATTTATATATTACAAATTACAAATTAGAAATTGAATCATTGTACAATTATATTTGAATACACAATTTTTCGTCACAAAAGTTGATACATACTTTTGTATGTACAGCGGTTTTTATGTTTGAGTTGCAAAATAATTTCTTAAAAACAAAATTGTTGTCCACCAGTCAATTTAAATGGTGCTTTGTTGATTTAAGTTATAAATCATTCTTAAAACGCTATTGTGAGTACCTGTAATCCGGGTGACATGTTTTGACGGTTTTGACACGGTCACACTGTTCTACTCTTTGTTCGGTTTGCTCGGAAAATTGTGTATTCAAATATAATTGTACAATGAACAGATTTCTAATTTTACTAATTTGTAAAATATAAATTTGTTATCATTGTACGACACCGAAAAAAAATTGAGAACTCAGTTCATATTTTGATCAAGCTGTTTGATAAAGCTTTTGACAATGTGTAATATATGTACATGTACATATATATACATGTACTTTAACTAAATTCAGTGTTGACAATATCCCTAAGTATTGCCGTTAAGGTATTATTATATTACATTTGTTATACAATATGGTATGGAAAATTAATAAAATCTTTAAGCACGAGTGCCGAAACTAATAACTCAATTTATGTTACTATTTGTTTTGGTTGTGCATTCCAACTGTTCGTAATGTATGTGCATATGTAAATACATACAAACTTCTATAAATAATAAAAGTTTTCAAATTTATAAGAACCTAAAAATATAAAACTTTGATGCTATTTCGTGTTCGGAAAGTTCGTTTTATTTGGTCAGAATAATAGGATTTTTTTATAAAAGACAGTGCATGGTCGACATGAAATAGTATGTATTAGATGCTAACGGTACACAATCGAAATTAAACCTTCTGCTTCTTATTCCAGTTGCGGCAATATCGTAATAAGGCAAAAGTTTGTTTCTTAACTTATAAAAAAATTGTGTATCCTCGGAAATTAAAAAACATGAAATTTAATAAACTAAACTAATTTAAAGCAATCGAAATAAAATCGACTTTAATAACAACTACCAAAGTGGGGTCGCACTATGGTCGGTTCTCAGGAAAAAAAAAAAAAAAATCTTTTGGAATTTTCTGGAACAGCCGCGATAAACAAAATTAGCGTATATACAGCTGAAAATAATATAAACACAACTCCTCTGGAAAACATAAAAATCTCAAAAGCACTTTCACCTTCTACAATTCCGATGATTAACCAAAATTCCACACATACTGGTATTGCTCAAACTAATATAGAAAAATCGAACCGTCATTTACACCGGGGCAGTGGATTGCAATTTTTCAGCAGTAGCTTTGAACCATCGGGAATGCTTAATGATAGTAAAGACTTGCCCTCGCAGTCATCAAATAATATTGCCAATTACCCTGGAGATGTTCAAATTTTACCCATGTTCGAATGCTGCGAAATTTCGGAGTCTATTCAAGGTAACTGAATTTTTGTCATTAATAAGCATTTGAATGATTCTTTTAATTGTATTTAAAATTATAGCCGTATCGTTGCCTAATGTAACATCAACTTCAAAGAACACAGATGTTCCTGGCTTGTATTTGGGTACGATTTCAGAAAAGTCCAAATCAAAGTCTGAACCCGAATGTGAACCTCTAGTTTTAGTCAAAGAATCTTCAGTAATGGAAAACCACACATTTTTATTTCACGAGCAAATTATTATGTCTGGCCAACAAAAATGCGAATTACACGAGAAACCAAAGGTACTGGTCGTTTCCCCTCAACAGGTCATGATTTTATATATGAATAAATTAACACCCTACGAACGAACAGAAATACTAACTTATCCGCAGATATATTTTATTGGCGCCAACGCGAAGAAGCGTCCAGGGGTCTATGGCCCCAATAATTCTGAGTACGACAATGAACAAGGCGCTTACATTCATGTACCGCATGATCACGTGGCATATCGGTATGAAATGCTAAAGATAATCGGAAAAGGTAGCTTTGGACAGGTTATTAAAGCGTATGATCATAAAACTCACGAGCATGTTGCCTTAAAAATAGTGCGCAATGAAAAGCGGTTTCACCGTCAGGCCCAAGAGGAAATTCGAATTCTTCATCATTTACGCCGTCACGATAAATATAATACTATGAACATCATACACATGTTTGATTACTTTACTTTTCGCAATCATACCTGCATAACATTTGAGCTGCTCAGCATTAATCTTTACGAATTAATAAAAAAAAATGGATTTAAGGGCTTCAGTTTGCAGCTGGTGCGAAAGTTTGCACACTCTTTGCTACAATGTTTGGATGCACTTTATAAAAATGACATCATTCATTGCGATATGAAACCAGAAAATGTGCTACTGAAGCAACAAGGACGTTCTGGTATAAAGGTGAGTCTATGCTCTATATGTCATCATTTTAATTATACAATGTTGCATTAAAAGAGCCCAACTTAGTAAAAGTATAAAGGCTCTTAACATGAAGTTTGTGAAATCAATTATATGTCAGTTACTCGAAAGATGAAGTGGTAGAAGAAATAAAACGTTCCGATAAAACCATGGTTGTCCCTCGGTTTACTCTACTTACTTACTCTACGAGTAAGGGGTATAGTATGGTCGTATCAAAAACTGTTGTATACCAAATTAAAATATGCTTCCGTCTAAATTTTCAAAGAACTAAAATTACGCGAAGGTCTTTAAAAGTGTAAATTAGTAGTAAAAATTAAAATTTGATGTTTTCTTTCTACTTAAAGGTAATTGACTTTGGGTCGTCATGCTTTGAGAACCAGCGTATATACACATACATCCAATCACGTTTTTATCGCGCTCCAGAGGTAATTTTGGGGGCAAAATATGGCAGAGCTATCGACATGTGGTCGTTGGGTTGTATTTTAGCAGAACTGCTTTCAGGGCATGCATTGTTTCCTGGTGAAAACGAAAGCGATCAGTTGGCTTGCATTATTGAGGTTTTAGGAATGCCCAATAAAAATATACTAGCCAGCTCGAAGAGGTCGAAATCGTTTTTCAGTCCAAAGGGGTATCCTCGATATTGTACTGTTCGTACCATGTCTGATGGAATGGTGGTCCTAATCGGCGGACAGTCCCGTCGTGGCAAGCAAAGGGGCCCGCCATGCTCAAAAAGTCTATCTAAAGCACTGGATGGATGCAAAGATCCCCTCTTTCTTAATTTTATACGTGGTTGCCTTGAATGGGATGCAGACAAGCGATTAACACCTACTGAGGCTCTAAAACATCCATGGCTTCGCCGTCGCTTACCGAGACCGCCAAGTAGCTCAAGTGGCTGTGGTGGGGTGAGTGGTTTAAGTGTTAGTAGGAACGAAACACCAGTTACAGGTAAATTCGATATATACAGTTATGAGGTTTTTAAATGAATGTTGTTTACAGGACAAAATAAGAACTCGGCAGCCGAAATAACGGCATCATCAACGCCTGCCACATGTATATCTTTAACGATTAAAAGGGATAAGAGTCATTCCAGTCTTCGTATTCACCATGATGGTGTTCCAGAAACTGACTTCAAACTTATAAAGTCCGTTTCAGAATCATCAAACGCAACAATAGAACCTATGATGAACACTGATATTCTAGTAGAAAGTTTCAGAAAAACTGCAGTTGTATCACCACGTATACCACCAATGCATTCTGCTGACTCCGGGGGAATGAGTTGTCTTAGCGCTGTGGATGTCGGGCCATCGAGATATTATCCGTATATGAAAAACAATGAAAATAAGAGTAATTTTATCATCTTTTTTCTATATATTAAACTCTTGTCAACTTTTAAATATATTTTAGGGTTATTCTCAGGCTCGTTAAACAGCTCGGCCAACTCATTGACACATTTGGAACAAGCCCCAAACTTAGATGCTTTAGGAGAATACTCGGCGTCAACAACACAAAACTTGCTATCGAAAAATAATGGCTACGCGTTAAACTCAGGTTCTATGACTATAGATGTTGCACAAGAGTCTTTGGTTAATATAGCTAGCAATTACGCATTGGATAAATCTATCGACATTATTGAAAAATCAAATGGTTCGCTTAATTCAAATAAATTAAGAGTACAATCAAAGGATATGTAGCTAATTTATGACAATATGCAATAAGCCATTTAAGAGATTAGAAGCAGAAAATTATGTTATTAAATTATTTGACAATGCACTGCCATACAAGTGATAAACTAAATAAGTCTTGGCCCTGATTTGCATTGTTATTGTATTGACATGAAACCGAACATGGACAGAAAAGATCTCACAAAGTTAATTAAAATTTATTCATTTTAATTATAACAAAAAAATAAAAAAAAAGCTTTGTTTGGCTAGACGAAGATTATATAGCCTTGCAGTTAATACCATGTTTTAATTATAAAAATATCACAGTTTTAATAATGTTTACATCTGAGTTTTCTATGTTTTTCGGATTGTTGCTATTGCAGTTTTATCTATGTTAAAGTCGTCCAATTTTTATAATATTTAAATCGTATTTCTAAAATTTTAAAAAGAATGAAACTGAAAAAGATGTAAAATTTTTAAATCTGAGTTTTCTATGTTTTTCGGTTTGTTGCTATTGCAGCTTTACCTATTTAATAGTTCTTTTTATACAATTTGAATCGTATTTCTAAAATGTTAAAAAGAATAAAACTGAAGAAGGTGTATTATAATACTGTCAACCAATTTTTATATATTTTAAGTATAAAACATTGCACTTTGCCAAGTTTTATATTATTTATCTAATAATTTAGAATTTTCAAATCAGTGTTTTTTTCCTAGGTAGAAATTTTGTTGGGCAAGTTACAGTTCAGTTACCTTACAGTTAATAGGACATTTTAATTATAAAAGTGGCACTGTTTTAATACAAATTTAACTGAGAATTTTCAAATCAGTGGAATTCGCCTGGGTGGAAAACATTATGAAAAACAAGATCCTGCTGCAGAAAGAATACCTATTAGAAAGTTTGCGTAGAAACGGATAGACGGTCAAACAGAAATATATGTGTATATGTGAAATATATATAATATGTGTATGTATAGTACAAGGAAACTTTCACTGCGTTACAAGCTGATTAAAAATATATTATTTTTTCTGCAGGGGTATAACAACACTATACCCGAATAATATATTCGAATAAGGCTTACCTAACATGTTAGAATATTTTTTTTTTTTTTTGGGAATAATATTTGAATAAATACCCCAATACATGATTGTATACCATTGTTGCATTATTTATCTTTGATGAACTGCTAACAATGAAATTGTAATAAAATTTCGGTTATGGAAATTAATATTTTTATACCCGTTACTCGTAGAGTAAAAGGGTATACTAGATTCGTTTAAAAGTATGTAACAGGCAGGAGGAAGCGTTTCCGACCATATAAAGTATATATATTCTTGATCAAGATCAATAGTCGAGTCCATCTGGCCATGTCCGCTTGTCCGTCCGTCTGTCTGTCCGTATGAACGCTGAGATCTCAGAAACTACAAAAGCTAGAAAGTTGAGATTAAGCATACATACTCCAGAGTAATAGACGCAGCGCAACTTTGTCGATTCATGTTGCCACCCCCATAAACCGCCCGAAGCTGCCACGCCCACACTTTTGAAAAATGTTTAGATATTTTTATACCCGTTACTCGTAGAGTAAAAGGGTATACTAGATTCGTTGAAAAGTATGTAACAGGCAGAAGGAAGGGTTTCCGACCATATAAAGTATATATATTCTTGATCAGGACCAATAGCCGAGTCGATATGACCATGTCCGTCTGTCCGTCTGTCCGTCTGTCTGTCCGTCCGTATGAACGCTGTGATCTCAGGAACTACAAAAGCTAGAAAGTACAGACTCCAGAGACATAGACGCAGCGCAAGTTTGTCGATTCATGTTGCCACGCCCACTATAACGCCCACAAACCGCCCAAAACTGCCACGCCCACACTTTTGAAAAATGTTTTGATATTTTTTCATTTTTGTATTGGTCTTGTAATTTTCTATCGATTTGTCAAAAAACTTTTTGCCACGCCCACTCTAACGCCCACAAACCGCCCAAAGCTGCTACGCCCACACTTTTGAAAAATGTTTTGAAATTTTTTCATTTTTGTATTGGTCTTGTAAATTTCTATCGATTTGCCAAAAAACTTTTTGCCACGCCCACTCTAACGCCCACAAACCGCCAAAAACTGTGTTTAAGACTCTCCTTCTCCCTTCCACTAGCTGAGTAACGGGTATCAGATAGTCGGGGAACTCGACTATAGCGTTCTCTCTTGTTTCATTTTTGTATTAGTCTTGTAAATTTCTATCGATTTGCCAAAAAACTTTTTGCCACACCCACTCTAACGCCCCAAAACCGCCAAAAACTGACAGTGTTAAAGACTCTCCTTCCCACTTCTACTAGCTGAGTAACGGGTATCAAATAGTCGGGGAACTCGACTATAGCGGTCTCTCTTGTTTTTCTTAGTTTTCTAGTCAATTTCTATCGACACGCCAACCATGTTTTAAACTTTCTACATTATTCATTCCCACGAAAAAGCAATTAAAAAGGCATAACTAATGTATAAAACGCATTAAAATTGATTACTTCTTTAATAATTAAAAAAAATAATTGTTGTAACCAAATATAATGTAAAATATACATTATGAGCTTAAATTTCATTTTGTACCCAAGCAGTTGATTTAAGGTTTTGTGCCACTGGTCGACAAAGTAAGGAATTTAAAAATTTTTATCAGGTAAATCAGTTGTAAAGGTCTGTTTTTAAGATAAAAGATTACAATTTTTTTGTTTGGCAATATTCAGAAGAATTATTGAATTTATGAAAGGTAAGTTAAAACTTTTCGACACGCGCTCTCAATATCAGCAAATTTGTAATGAAAAAGGGTATTTTTACATTGGTGCTGCGTGTATATACATATATTCTTGATCAAGGTCAATAGCCGATGACCATGTCCATTTGACCGTCCGTATGAACGTAGTGATCTTTGAAACTACAGAAGCTAGAGAGTTGAGAAGCATACAGCTTCCAGAGACATAGACGCAGCACAAGCTTGTTGATCCAAGTTGCCACGCGCTCTCTAACCATATAATGTATATATATTCTTGATCAGGATCAATAGCCGTGGCGATCTGGCCATGTCTGTCTGTCCGTCTGTCCGTCCGTCCGTCTGTCTGTCCGTCCGTATGAACGCCGAGATCTCAGGAACTATAAAATCTAGAAAGTTGAGATTCAGCATGCAGAATCCAGTGACATAGAAGCAGCGCAAGTTTGTCGATTCATGTTGCCACTCTAACGCCCACATACCGCTCAAAACAGCCACGCCCACACTTTTGAAAAATGTTTTGATATTTTTTCATTTTTGTATTGGTCTTCTAAATTTCTCTCCAGTTGCCAAAAAACATTTTGCCACTCCCACTCTTACGCCAACAACCCGCTAAAAAATTTGCATAGGCACTAGTCATTTTATTAATATTCCGGGAATACATATTGAGCCAATCAAAATGATTATATTCAATAGTTTAGGAATCTTTTACTTATTTTATACATAAAACATTTGTCCATGTTAATACAAACAATTATCACAACTCCTTAATAGAAAAGGAAGACGCTCTGAAACTATACCTGACGATAAAGATTTTACAAACGCAACTTTAATTTAAGTATTATTTCTATGATAGATCGCTTAAAAACTTTCACAACATTTCGTATTTTTCTATAAAAAAAAATTTTAATATTTTTTAGCTGAGGATCACAAGTCTTGCGAAAGAAAACCCCGATTACTTGAAAACATTATAATCTTTTTTCTCATCTCTATATTTTATTTGTGCCTATGTACTTCTTGGAAATAATTGTTGATATATACATACTTGTTTACTCATAGTCCAACAGTCTCCTACTATAACTTACGTAACAAATTTGGTTATACCGGTTATAGGAAGCATTAAGACGTTTTCAATGACGAAATGAAAAAACGGTCTACACATATACTAGCGCATCTTATTTTAAAGTTCACTGAGTACGCAAAGGGACTCTTCAGAGTTTTTAACTTTAAAACAATTATAGGTCCATTTAAGACTTGTAGAAATTATACTGAATTTTAAAAATTTTATCATTTACAACTCAATATCCAACGTGTCAGACGTAAGAATCGTGGTTTCGCTATTGTCATCTACCAAAGAGGAAAAGGAGTCGTTTACCATGACTGCAGACATATCAACTGAATTATGTTTATCTTCTTCTAATGTACCAAGTGGCCTATGGGAAGATGGAAGAAGTGGATCATCGCAATGCTCAATCCTACCAAACTCTGAGTTTTGAAGCGAATCGGACAAACTATGAATTTCTCGTATACGTGTGTGGTGAGAATGATTTGGATGGCCCTCACGTGTAGGCAATTGGTGTTGATTAAAGCACGAAGCACTGCAACTTATACCGCAACAGTCATCTGATACTAAATTTGATTTGCCTCTAAACGGACTTTCATCAGCTTCCGAAAAATTCTTTGGTTCAAAACTTGCACAATTTAATTGCTTTGAACTCGGTGATTGTGGCGCGGATTGGAGTTGACTATGCGATGACAGCATCGGGTCGCCGCCTTGCACTGCATATTTGCAATCTTCCATAAACTCATCGATCTGATTCATTCCCAAATTTACATCGTTACCGTTAATCACTTGCATCTTTATAAGTAAATCAATAAGTTAGTAACTAATATTTTTTTGTATACTTAGGCTTACTTTTTTTTCAACAGGAATATCAAAAAGGGAACGACGACTCCGAGAAACAGAAGGCGACAGACTAAAACTTTTAAGATACGTGTTAGGTTGAGCAGGCGCTGATACTGATGTTAGGTTGTAGTCTGATAAAGAAATTCCATGGGACTTGGCCTGCATTTCCAATTCCTTAAATAAAAAGAATTACCTTAAATTACAAAATAAAACGTAAGATAGTAAATTGTACTTTTATTCGAGACATGAGCTTTCGATTTTGCAACTCCACTTGACGCTGGCGTATCTCATTTTGTCTTAAGCGAGTCACCTCATGTTTTAAGCATTTAATGTAGTCAACAGAGGACTTTAAGATTGTCCCCTTGTTTGGACGGATATCTCGAACCACCTCGTAAAAGGCATCACTGCCCTTTGGCAAAAGAGTACCAAGCTCTTTTATTCTATCATTTATATTAAAGCGGCGCCTTCGCTCAACTGAAATTAACAATATCAGTATTAAAATGTTTTTTAAGAATTATTGTATACACCTACTCATATTATGGTTGTCTTTTTTTTGTCTGTCCTTCGCTAACGCATTCATTTCAGCATCAGTTAAATTTTGAGGTTCCTGTTTGATTGAAAGCTCAGAGTTGAAGTTTTTATCAAAGTTAAAAGAGTCATTTTGCAATATATCATCAAAGATGTCATCTGCCTGAAAGGAATATAATGTTAAGTTAAAAAAAAACAATAAGATCAATTATACTATTACTATTATACGTGTAATCTTCGTTGATAAAAAAGCGCCCTGTATCGTTAACAAACACGCCCATAAATATGGTTATTTTATTTGGTTCTACAAAGACATTCTAATTGCATCATAGTTTTGTAAATCGGTGTATACTTACATCGCTGTCGAATGATGGTAGCTGTAAATTTAAATAAATAAATAAACAAATTATTAAAATAAAATCTGATTTTAAAGTAGACTGATTTGAAAAAATATATATTTGTAATTGTAATAATTTTTATACCCGTTACTCGTAGAGTTACTCCCACGAGTGACGGGTGTAATAGATTTGATGAAAATTATGTAACATGTAGAAGGAAGCGTTTTCGAGTATATATCTTCTTGATTAGGGTTCTTAGGGATCTTGACGTTTAAAAAAATGTTTTGATTTTTTTTCAATAATTTATCAGTCTTGTAAATTTTTATCGATTTTCTAACAAACTTTTTGCTACGCCAATTTTAACGCCCACAAATTGGCCAAATTTTTTTTTTTAATTTGTTTCGTTCTGCTTTGTTTTTCCAATTTCTATTGGTATACCACAAAATTTTTGGTCCCACCGAAACACGCACAAACCGGCAAAAACTGCCAGGCCCACTCTTTTGAGTAACGGGTAGTCGAGTAAGGATAGGCGGGAAACCCGAGTATGGCGATCTCGCTTGTTAAGCATGTTTTTTTATGAAAATTTAAATGAAATTTATGTAAATTTTAATTCTTTGGTGTTTAAGGGTATTTTTATTACTTATTCTTTTTATTCTTGCGACTATTATTTTTTTAAGGACCACTAATTTTTTTGCCAATTGAGCATTGGATTACTCACCTCAGAAAGACTCGTAGCAACCGAGCTTAGGCTTGGCGAAATAGGTGCTGAATTAGATTGTAAAGAACTTGCTGCACTAGAAATTCGAATTGAATTAACAATCCCTGAAGAAGAACGCGTAGAGCTTAGGCCTGAATTAGCTTTAACAAATCCCAACTGGGTGGTTTTATGGGCATTTTCTGGTTCCCCAGAGCATTGATTATTTCCTCCCAATATAGTTGACTCATTTGGATCTATGTCATCACATCTTACGAAGCTACCACCGAATGGGGAAATGGGCATTGCGTCATCGGAAGGCATAATTCTTTTAGCACTCACAGACCTTTCGCATTCAAATCTGTCTGTACGCTCCAAAGGGTCGCAAGTACCTTTCTGTAAAGATGAACTCTGAAGATTTCCCGTTGACGCAGAATTATTTGCTAATTTTATCTGTATATGATATCCTAA
>NC_052531.2:300000-400000 GCF_016746365.2 Drosophila yakuba | reverse complement strand
ACAAAAGCTAGAAAGTTGAGACTAAGCATACAGACTCCAGGGACATAGACGCAGCGCAAGTTTATCATGCTGCCACGCCCACTCTAACGCCCACAAACCGCCCAAAACTGCCACGCCCACACTTTTGAAAAATATTTTAATATTTTTGTATTGGTGTTGTAAATTTGTATCGATTTGTCAAAAAACTTTTTGCCACGCCCACTCTAACGCCCACAAACCGCCGAAAGCTGCCACGCCCACACTTTTGAAAAATGTTTTGATATTTTTTCATTTTTGTATTAGTTTTGTAAATTTCTATCGATTTGCAAAACACTTTTTGCCACGCCCACTCGAACGCCCACAAACCGCCAAAAACTGTCAGTGTTGAAGACCTCCTTCGCACTTCCACTAGCTGAGTAACGGGTATCAGATAGTCGGGGAACTCGACTATAGCGTTCTCTCTTGTTTTATAATTGTAAATTTCTAATTGGAAGTCGAAAACATTTTAGGTTTCTCTCACAACGCATGAAATTGTTAATTGAGTTCTTAACTGATTTTTGACGTCACGTTTTAAGTTTCAATTTATTATATGTATATATTAAAATGAAGAGACACATGCAATTACTACACATCACAATTACAATAAACTTAATGAACAAATTGTAATTTATAAAACGAACCAAATGTAACGTTATCTAGGTAGCTTATACTATAGTTACCCAAATATAGATGAAAGAAAAAGAACGGGGCTTTAATTAATAAAATTATTCAGAATCTTGTGGTGACTATGCAGTAAAAGCTTCTTACAAAATATTGCCCCACCCACTTCAATGATTCACGGGTTATCTACCAGCAGATAACTTGATCTGAAACTTATTTTTCAAACCATATGAATGATAAGTACGAAAACTTAAAACGTTTCAGCATGCGCTACCTTATTCATCATCTAATAAAATACCTTCTCACGGTACTATAATGAAAAAAAACATCTGTCTAAATTATAATAATAATATAACATTATAACAGTATTCATTTTTACAGGCTAAAGGTACTTTTATTATTATAAATACGCACTAAAAAGAAACTGAAATTCTATACACATTTGTTCGTTCGCTTTATTTGGATAATATCAAAAATTTGAGCCCGCATTATCTAATAAAACTTATGCATGTCAAAAACTGTATTTTTTACACTCCACGTATGTATCAAACAACTCCCTTACCGGCAAATGCAAAGACCTAATATTGCTAGGATGAAAATTAAAATAGTTGTATCTAAAGCGTTTTATATACACCCGAAAAAAAAATTAGTTTTGTGATTTTTTTTTGTTATAATCATTTCAAATTTTATTTTTTTTATAGGAATTTACATGAAGTATATGCAAAAATATATATGTATATTTAAACTGTAATGTTGTTTTGTTCGTTGTTTCTTTTATGCTTATGTTTCCGTTTTTGTTCGTTTTTTGTCTAATTTTGTTTGTTTCAGTTGCGTGTGATTCGTGCTTTCCGCTCGACATTGGAAGACCTAAATGAACGCCGATCGATGCACAGTTTACATAGCTTACGCAGTCCTCGTGCGGGTATCCCAGTTGCAGTGGGCGGTGGTAACCCGTTGTACAATTTTAATCTACTGAAACCCAATTACATCAAGCACCAGCAACAACAGCAACCAAAACTACCATCGCAAACTCAACACAATGTGTCAAGTGCCATGCTGCCGCCGGACATATCTTATATTGACGAAGACCCGCAGCAGCAACAACGTACTTTGCACAACGGACTAACTTTCCAGCGCTCAGCAATGCCCTCAGACGACCCTTCCTCGAGCCAAAGCTTCTTTAAAACTGCACAAACCTTGCAACAACAAATACATGATAAAAACGAAACTAAACATTCCAATGGACAGAATGAGACTCGAATTTAAACGGTTTTAGTGGGTGTTTGAAATATTGTAGCGTCCCGAATAAAATTATTTTGTAATTCATTTGAGGCATCAAAACGTGGTTAAGCTTAACAATTCAAAAAAAGACTGGACATGCTACTTTAAACGCAATCCCAAATTAGTAACTTAACGTGTTTAAAGAAATATATGCTACTGGACATACTACTTTAAACGCAATCCCAAATTAGTGACTCAACGTGTTTAAAGAAATATGTAAAACCACATGCTTATTTCGAAACAGTTTTTCAAAAAATAAGTGTATGCGCGATAATTTTTCTATTAAACTTTTTACTCTTAAGGGGCAAACTTGAATTTATTTTGCTTATTAATACAGAAATGCATGTATAGAGAGCAATTTCGAAGATGTAACATTATTTATATAAATTAAATTGTTTGTATCCTTATCCGTATAAGAAACACCCTATAGAAAGATAACCAATATTTTCCAGGGGTTCATTATGTTCCCTTATTATATTGCCTAACTTTTCAATATAGAAAATTTAAGCAAGCATGAATTTTAAGAAACTAACTTCGTCTTTTACAAAAAGAAAAATGTATTACTTCAGTTGTATTTTTTTACTAACAACATTTCAAATCATATGTGTATTTTCTCTGATAAATGTGTAGTATTACCGAAATTTTAAGCATATGGTTGTTTGTCAACATAACTGCGTTGTTCAGTACTTTTATCGCAGCTTTCAAATTAACATCACAAAATTCCAATGGCGTTATTTTCCATATCTAGTAATGATAAATTTACAAATTTCTACATTTATACTAAAAATGCCTGTAAATGCGAATTCTCTTACGATGTAAAGAAATTTATATGATTAAATATATTATTCACATAGAGGCGCATACAAATGAATAAAGAATAAGGTATTTTTATTGATCTTCTTATTAAGCGGTCGTTGATGGAAATGAGCATACATAATAAATAGGGCTTGGCATGTTAACACATTTTGCAGGACAATTCAGAAAATTTTTTTATATATTTAATACTTGTCTTTAGCATATATTGTCCAATTTCTTATAACAGACCTGGTGTGTCCTTTCCAGAATTAGTAGTAGGTAAAAATCTTAATCATATTACATGAATATTTGTATTTAAATTATTTTACAAAAACTTACATTGTTATGATAAATACATATTTTTGTATACTTTTAAACAACAAAATTCTACTTAGTAAAACATATTTATTTGCTTTTAAATAATTGAACAATAATACAGTAAAGCCAAATGTTTGTAGTGAGCCATTTTATAGCGGCAAGATTAATATAAATTTCAACCTTCTTATGACTATTTTACTATTTCCCACTTATTTTTTCTATGTTACTTTCTATCTCCCTCTCTTTCTCTTCATTCTTAAAGGTAATAGGCGGCGAATTGCAAGAACGCTTAATTCCGGTCCCATATAGCAAGAGCAACACTGATCAAGCAGTAAGCCTTTACAATTTTGTTTTATGTTATTTTTACACTTTTAAAATAAGCCGAAATATTAAGTTTGATCTCGGCCAAAGTGTAACCATTAGAGTGAGCTATGATGATATACTTGTAATACGTTTGTCATTCATTAAGAACACAATTTTAATTTTTTGTTTAAATCGTCTGTTTGTCCGCAATAATTAGCTCTAAATGGAAGACAAACACAGGCTTAAATAAATAAGCCGGGTTTATTTAATCCACCTAATAGGAATGATATATATTATATATATATATGATATATTCGGAATCCCGAATATATCCCACATATTTATGGTGCCATTTCTTTGTAAACTATGATTTTTGTTGGTTCATCTTGCCCACTGGTTTTTGCTTTAACTTTTATCCTGTAGAACAACGATTTAATTTGTTGTTTAGTATGTTTGTTCGTTACCACTTAAATTAAAATAAAGAAATGATTGTTGCATAATGCATGATTAAACGAACATTGCTTTTAGATTGTTGATTATCTAGTAATTTGATGAACTACTGTCGTCCGAGTTGTGACAAACTTAAACGCGATATTAAATAGGATAAGCTGCACATATGAACTGTCGTTACTGATTATTTGTCCGTCTGTATTTATTGGTCTTTGGATATTCCATTATTAGCTTAAGATCTGAATTACAATTTTTGTGCGCGCATCTGCTCGTAGTAAAAATTGTCAACATTACTTTGTATTTCATTTCAACTATACATATACTTAAATGAACGTATGTTCATATGTACACAATTGGATATTTAGCTTGACTGATTAAAAAATTTCTTCTATACTGTTTTTAATGTCTCTTTTGTCACTGTTCTTGGTGTTGTTCTTTTCTTTTTACTAAATGTACGCTTAGATTCGTGTGGTAAACGCATTCCGCCAGGGTCTGGACGCCCGGTACGGGGATCACACAAACACATCCCTAGCAGAGGTATTGCGTAAGCAGACTTCGTTGAGCAAACGCCTTTCGGAAACATCTTCCATTGAGTATGCCGATAATATACCTGATGAGCTGACCATACCCGAAATAGATGTCGAACGCCTATCATCCCACAGTCATACTGAAACCGCAGTTTGAAGTTCATTGGCATCCATATCCATAGAAAACAGACAAACCGCACACATTCTTAAAAATAACAATTAATAAAAATCCCTGGCACAGCTTAATTGTGAGTTTATAAACAATTTCAATTAAATTTTTCTACAAATTTGTTTAAAATACCAGAAAATGCAGCTATGAACTGTTTAAAAATCATTCTGTAATTCAGCAAATAATAAAAATAAATCCGTACAGAAAGTGTATATTTTCGATTTTGTTTGTTAATATGTGTGCTAACATAATATAAAAGGTACTTAAAATTACTATAATTATAAAGCAAAGGCAGACATACTTGAATATAACAATTTTTCCTATAACTAACTCAAAATGATGAATGAAGCCATAAATTAATGTTATATCGTATTACATTTAATAAATGCGTAACTTATAAAACATGTTTTTATTTACTTACCCATAGAAAAGGTTAATAGCAAGAGCACGGAGTATCAACAAATTTTTTTACCGGTCCGATGCTTACATAAACGATTTAAACGTTTGTGCTATTTGGGCAAGGCCCCTCAGCTACGCTTTAGAGAGCAAAACACGATTTTTTTCATCTAAAACTACGTGTTTTAAGAGTTAATACCTATTTGTTAAGTTAATGCTAATTTTTAACCATAAAAAAGAAATTTTTTTGTTCTCTTTAATTCATATTGGCATATTTAAATAAATGGTATAATCAAACATAAAAGTACAAGTCTTCGTAAACCTTAAAAGGTAGCTCGGTTAAAAAATTCTGGAATTATAATAAGATAGAATTAGATAATTCTGAAAGAATTAATCACCTAGAAAATCGTCGATAGGTACTACCCAGAATCATACTAGACCATATTCAGAAAAAATGAACTACTGACGGATTTAAATAAAACTCACATTTTATTAAATTCTTTTTGCAGTGACTTATGTAATACCCATTATCGTATTATTATTGGTAAAACAATTTAAATATGTACACAAACTAATTTAGCGTTTAAATTCTTGAGCTTGCAATTGTGGATAATTTTATTTTAGTTTAAAACAAATTAAATATTATAACACGTTTCAATAATAAAGCAATAACAAATTAATATATTAATGAATTTAATTTAAATAAAATAATAATTTATACCTGGTAAGCTTAATTTTGTTATCCCAAAACAAATTACAGAGACAAAATTATTGTTTTTATAACGCTATGTCGAATCATAACTCGTCAGTAAAGCAGCGTCAACAGGCTCTAAGCAACTGGGACAAGTAAGACTTCTCAATAACCAATCATCTATACAATTAACATGATAAATATGCATGCAAGGAAGATAACGTACAGCGTCATTAATACAAAATTCAGCCATGCAAATAACACATTCTCGTTCTTTTTTCGAGCACCCGTCGTATGTTCCTATCGGCAAGTACTGCATTAATCCAATACGCTTTGCAATTTTGACTTGATTTTCATCGGAAAGTTGACGAATATTAGAAGATGGCGTACGCGTTGCCGGAGCCGACGTGGAAGGGTAAAATTCTCGTTGATAATGCTCGCCCTGCTGAAATTAAAGATTTATTAAATAATATAATAAAAGTATATATCACCTTTAATTCGTTGTTACTCTTTATATATTATTATAGATATTTATAATCCTAATAAACATAACGTTGGGACACAAAATATAACACAAAAAAGGTTATCTTAATTAATTTCTGCACAACGGGTATCTATTAAGTCGCGATCTTAGATGACGCATTGAGAATCGGGTACCACTCTTTCTGCTGACTTGCTTTCTATTCCTATATTAAGCTATAGCCCAGTAGAGCCCCATTACTAAAGATGGTCGACAGAAACGAAAAATGAAATGGTTAGCCCCCTAAAATTAATACCAACCTATATAAATGTGCTACGTACGATCTTTTAGTTAAGGAAACGCGAAAAGTCGAAAATGTTAGTAGTCAGTAGAGGCACGCCAAAAACTACAGCTCCGTTTCTTTTTATATGAAGCTTAGGTATCAAGATACACTTTTCATGGTTTCCAAATAATTTGTATAATTTTATATTGTCAGTAACATAGTTTGCAATGGGGTTGGTATACACAGTATACCACCAGACGTTTTAATATAACCTTAGCTTAATTCATTTGATTTTCAGAAAAAAATAAAAATAAAAAATGGGACAAAATATTACTCAGTCAAAATAATAGTACAGAATCTTTCAAAAATTATCATAGCCCAAAATGGTTTTAGATGATTCAAACTATAAAAAAGCCCATTATATTAGGTATTTTGTTGTACATATATCCTTTGTTTTTATTATCAACTAAATTCTGGTATTTGTTCATAGAAATAGGGTTCCATGTAAATTTAATATAGGCCCTCCCCTTTGTAATTCTTCCAAAAGTTTAAAGTTTTTATTTTCACGACTTCTGCCATAACATCACATAAAACATTTTCAATAGGATTTATAGGATATGGTGACTGTGCGGCTCACTCCATGTCATCGACTGGATTGTTTACAAAGCACTGTTTCCCAAGTTTACTTGTTTTAAATCATTGTCCTGTTAGAACGTCTGAAGAAGTGGAGTGTTTTCTAAGGCATACTTGAGCAACACGTTAAAAATTATAATTTATATATAACCATATAACGTATATATTATATAAGAACCCTATAATATATAAATCTTCTCCAAATCATAATTGATGAACCGCCGTGCTTTACTATTTCTCAGGTGTTTTTTGAAGAAAAAGCTCAAATACTTCTAATCTAAAATACTTCCGAGAGTCACTGCTTTCAAAAATAACCATTTTGGTTTTAACCGACTCCTCAACATTCCTCCTCTTCTTCAAGGGCCAAAATAAGTGATGTCTGGCCAACAGCAGGCCCGAAAGGCTGAATCGTTGGCTGTCCTCCTAAGGAAGGACCAATAACTTGGGCCAAACATGAGTTACAATTGCTGACTCTTATTTATTTGCGTATTAAACCATAGTAAAAGAGAACCCAATAATATTTTGCCTCTCGGCATAAACCGTTTTTTCAATCATATTTAGCCCCCAAGCCCCCAAACCTTGTTTAAAAGTGATTACATTTTAATTTTATTACGTATTTAAATGGCACTATTATTTTGACTGGGTCAAGCATGTGCATACTTGCAATTAAGAGCGATAAAGAATAAAAAGAAAGACGGTTCTCGTCATAACATAACTTCACATTCTTAAAGAACACGTATTTATAATCTGTAAGAAAGAATGCCATAGTCGAGAATTGCACCTTTTTTTTGGAAAAACGGTAGAAATATGCATTTTGAAGCCCAAATCTTGGGTACTGAGCAAGAATCGGTTTGCTTTATTTTAAAGTCAGAATTCCCCGACTACCTGATACCCGTTACTCAGCTAGTAGAAGTGCAAAGGAACTGACAGTTTTTGGCGGATTGTCGGCGTGACAAAAAGATTTTTGGAAAATCGAGAAAAATTTACAAGACTTACAAAAATGTGAAAACGGTTTGTGGGCGTTAGGGTGGGCGTGGCAAAAAGTTTTTCTGCAGATCGATAGAAATTTATAATACAAATAAAACAAGAGAGTACACTATAGTCGAGTTCCCCGACTATCTGATACCCGTTAGTCAGATAGTGAAAGTACGAAGAGACCTTTCAGCACTGACCGTTTTTGGCGGTTTGTGGGCGTTAGAGTGGGAGTGGCAAAAAAGATTTTTGGCAAATCGTGGCAGATCTGGGCGGTTTTTGGGCGTTAGGGTGGCAAAAAGTTTTTCAGCAGATCGATAGAAATTTACAATACTTAACCAAAAATGAAAAAATATCAAAACATTTTTCAAAAGTGGCACTTTTGGGCGGTTTGTGGGCGTAAGAGGGGCGTGGGCGTGCCAACATGAGTCAACAAGCTAGAACTGCGTCTATGTCTGTGGAGTGTGCATGCTTAATCTCAACTTTCTAGCTTTTATAAGTAGTTTCTGAGATCTCGACGTTCATACGGACAGACGGACATGGCCAGATCGACTCGGCTATTGATCCTGATCAAGAATAAATATAAATTATAAATATAAATTATATGGTCGGAAACGCTTCCTTCTGCCTGTTACATACTTATTAACGAATCTAGTATACCATTAACGGGTATAAAAAGGATTTTTACAACATCGAGGTGATATTTCGACGAATCCATTCATTGGTTTACTGTTGGTTATAAACGGTTACTAATTGGTAAATCTTGTATTTCTTTCAAAAAATTGTTAAAACCGCACTGGTGCATTGGTACTTACATGGTACATTGGCTGTGCCACGCTGATTTGTCCATAAGTACTGTCATTGCCGCGTAAAAGTGAAATGTCATCTGAAGTTCTTATTTTTAAGCAATTACCCATTTCATTCGAATTACGAAGATAAAGCTAAAATATATACACACGTAAAGAAAAAATATAAAGTAGCTTATATTTCAATTAATTAGTAAAAATTAAGACTTATAGAGAGCGGTAGTGTTTTAAAATTTTAACTAACAAATACAAAATAAAAAGTAGATACAGCTTGGCTGAAATTCTGAAATCAAGTTTGCTCGGATGTATTTTCCTTTGCCATTTACGCGTCGAATCAGCGCGTTGTAACGGAAAACGAACAGCACACATATGCGTGCGGGTTACAATAAAGTAACAGTAAAAATCTGGACTTTGTACCGGTAATACGGATTAAGGACCGTAAGAATGAAGATTTTGGGGAATAACCGCACTATAAAAACTATATAATTGGGTTCAGCGCTGGAAGTTCCGGCACGAGTAAACAAAATAAGGTAAATTCAATATAAGGTACGAGTAAATTTATGCAGGGCAAGGCATTGGTTTATATCGAACAATGTGTACTAGAGTTGTTGTGATTGTGGGTGGATAAGGTTGTAAAAAAAAGACAACAACCGGTCATGATTCCGGCTGTTCCTCGGAATCTTTGAACCACCTGTACAATGTCCTCGTACTCTTCTTTTTCAACGCAGTAAAATGTTGTCTTTTTTTTGGACACTACCCAAAACGTAACCGTATTTAGGCCAGCTATAACCACACGGACACTCCAAGCACGGCACGCGGCCGAAATTCACGTTGCCGATCCTTAAAAGCCATTCCTATTCGGTCAGTGTGCTCTCCAGAGGCACAAGGATATCCTTAGATTAGTGCTTCGACGCGGCCAATACTCCTGGCCAGGATTTCAGAAGGACCCAAATACATACGTGCAGAAGTGTAACATGGAAACAGTATCAACTGTATTGCCAGTTGCCAGTTTGGCTAAGAGGCACCATTGGAAGAAAGGTAATAATGATTTGCTTCCAAACTGACAGCTTTAACGAGTAACGTGTAAACAATAATTAATCTACTAATCATAGGAAACAAATCTGTTTTTGCTTAATATTTTTAAACTTTGAACTAAAAAAAGTAAATTTATAAATGTTTCTCAAAAACGTACATCGGATTTCAAAAACCACTTTTCTTAATAATTCGGAAAATACTAAGTTTGAAGGTACTTATGCATGTATGTATGTATATAAAATGCAGATAATTAATATACATATTCACAACGATCTTAATAAACATTTGTGTAAGCAGTTAATGGTGCTTATATAAACTTATAAAATATTACTTTGTTTTAAAATAGATGGGTCCCTTCCGCTAAACGTTCAATTTATGAAAAGTCGACTTATTACATATTTGTTGAGTATTTACCTATTTGACAATAAATAGACCAAAATCAACAGTGCTGTTTGATAGTATGACCTTAACTGCTTCATATAAATTGTATAATACTAGTTGTGCACTGAGATAATTTACATTCTCACGGATCGCCAAAACGTGGTAAAGATAAGTTAAAAAAAAATCAAGTTATTTGTATAGTGCTCCATTCGAATGATAAATCCAAAACCAGATTTTATAATCAACATTAAAATGATTGAAAATGTTTTTAATGACTCTTTTTTTAAATTTCACATTTTCAATATATATTTATTTCAGTAAATTACTCTTCTAGACAGTAAAAATACATTGACATTATAAGAAATAATGTTCTAGTGCATATAAGATGTTTGAGAGAATACTGCAGCTTTTTAATATATATATATATATATTTATATATATATATATATAGGCAAAATCAATAACACGTTAAATCAATAGTCATGCGAAGACAAAACTCTACTTTTGGTTGCCGTGCCCCTATTTCCATATGAGATGCTAATTTGGGTAAAGTGTTTTTGTAGAATATGGTATTACGTTCCACAGTTGGTTGCCGCTATAAACGATTTTAAAATGTTAAGAAGGCTCATCTCTAGTAATTGATTGAGTTGGCAAAAAGATGTAACCTGAATGAGATTATGCCCATTACTATTGAATTGGGCAGTCATGACTGAGGAGACGATAATTTTAGTTTTATTAGTGTTGGTTATGCTTGTGGGGTCGTATTTGGCAGGTAGCATACCGATGTTAATGAAATTAAGCGAGGTTGGTACTATACAAGGGCATTTTAAATACAAAAGAAATTTTTAAATGCGGTAAATGTTATTAGGAAAAACTAAAATGTGTCACTGTGCTGGGAGCTGGATTGTTAGTGGGAACTGCTCTAATCGTTATTATACCGGAGGGTATTCGCTCATTGTATGTTGGGAGTGCGCCATTCCGAAATCTAACATCGGTTCCGGAGCAACCAGATTACTCACAGACCATTGGACTTTCCCTTGTGCTTGGATTTGTCTTTATGATGTTGGTAGACATCTGTCAGCGAAAGAGCAATGCTGGAAGTAATAAAAAAAACAATGCCACACTAACTCTAGGATTGGTTGTACACGCCGCAGGTAAATATGCTTCTACATGTGTACCTTGCAATTCATACAATTTTGTGTTTCGTTGCAGCTGATGGAGTTGCGTTGGGAGCAGCTGCCACAACTAGCCATCAAGACGTTGAGATAATTGTATTTTTAGCTATAATGCTTCATAAGGCACCAGCAGCATTTGGGTTAGTGACTTTTTTACTGCACGAAAAAGTTGACAGACATCAAATTCGCAGACACCTTGTGTTGTTTTCCCTGTCGGCACCCCTTTTGACTATTTTAACGTATTTTGGAATCGGCCAGGAGCAGAAAGATACTTTAAACTCCGTAAATGCTACTGGTATAGCTATGCTGTTTTCCGCTGGAACATTTTTGTACGTAGCAACTGTTCATGTTCTACCAGAGCTTACGCAAGGGGGATTGTCGAAGAGCGATCAGCACAATTATCATTTGCTAGAGGAATCTCGTGATGCTACGCATGATATAAATGGAGGCAATAGTATACAAGCATTAAAATATAGTGAATTGGTTATTATGATTTGCGGTGCACTGCTTCCGCTGATTATAACACTTGGACATAAGCACTAGTATTGGCGTCTAGACATTTTTGGCAAACAAGATAATACATATGTTTGTGGTTCAATCTCTCGAGTTTACAATTATTTCCATTAGGCGATTCGCACAATGAAGTTTAATTAAAGTAATTGTAAAAAAGGTCCCAATTTATGCCAAATTTGGAACCGACGTCAACTTTTTTCAGTTTTCGGTATGTTTTAGTGATTTAAGAGGCCTTATCCGAGGATGCAAATAAAGCAACCATAGTGCGGAAGATCAAAAAATAATATTGTTTCTCTTTCCGTTTTGTTTTATGAAGACTTGGCTTGTGATTGGCCCAGCAATCCAATAGCATCGGAATTAAGACCCCTGCCGTAAATGAATAGATGTATAATGTACATATGTTAAAGTTGTGTTTTTAAACGTGCGATCGCTGAGAATGTTAGTAAAAACTTAGTAGACTTTCCCGACCAATTGGTGTGTAGAAGATTTGACCGGGGTAAGCTTAGAAAGTAACCTTGGCTAGCGGGTCATCGGAGCTTTCGCGCTCCGCAGGACACCGAGGCTGTTCCCAGGAGTGTATGCTTAGAAAAGTGCTAGGTTGGTAAAATAAATAGAATATATTAGTAATAAAGACAATTTATAATAATGTATGTGTGTATGTAATTACCCCAAGGATGGAACTACCTTTAGACACTTAAAAAAAATTGTATTGTTTTAATCGTTAGGTGTATTGCCTCAGATAATCGTGTCAAAGTTTCAAAAGCTAATTCTTGAAATTGTAGAACGGATGCCTTCCGGAAGTTACTGGCGCCATACCAGTCTTTTCGATACCGCAAACTTTAGATGTCATTATCTCTAAGCCATGTTTTTTACAATTGTGTAAGTGAATTTTGGTTTTTCGGAGCTAGTTTGACAGTTCATTTTCGACTTTTGAAAACATTTAAGTTCATAGACTACAAAAAACCCTCCCGAGTAAGTATGTATGATTAAATAATCTACAATCTACGAAATCCTTAAAAATTTAATTTAAATTTTCACTTTTGAAAAAAAGTTATTTTTACCTTAGGCACAACGCTTAATAAATATTATATATACATATATATTTTTTATTTAGCGTCCGTGTATATTAATTTAAAATCTGTGCAAGTGGACAATAATTAAATATTTTCGTGGGGGACAAAAACGTAAGGGAAGTACCTAAGATGTAGTTGTGTAGAGGTTAAATTTATATCTTAATGTTGGGTGAGGTCAAGTGGATTCTCCGCAGGCGTCTACGGGATTGGCTGTTGTCCAGAAGGTTGTTAGCCAGGTGGTTGGGGTGATTACAGATCTCGTCTACCACCCATGGGATCCCGAGCTCCTCGTGGATGATGGAGTTCTCATGGTAGGGATCGGCGTTGGAGACCATTCTCAAGCATATGTTTTGGAAGCGTTGGATCTTAATTCGGTGTGAAGTAGTACCCCACAGATGAATTCCGTATGTCCAGATCGGCTTATGAATGGCAGCTTATGTTTCTCTCGCTGTTTGGATTTCTTCCCAATGAGCCAGTGCAGTTGTTTGAGGAGTGTGTTGGCCTGGATGCGCTTTTTGTTGAGGGGAGGGCCCCATGTGAGCCCTTGGTCCAGGGTCAGCCCTAGGTATTGGGGGGACTGGTGGTCGTTTCAGCCAGAGATCCAGAGCATCAAGCGGTCTTTGGATGATGGCTGATGCTTCTTGTGGGTTTGTTTCGGTTACAAGGAATGCGTATCGTCTGCATAGGTGGCTATTGAGAGGTTACGGGAGGGTATGATAGGGAGGTCTGCTGTGAACAGGGTGTAGAGAACGGGTCCAAGGACGCTGCCTCAGGTACTCCGGCTCGTATGGGCCTTGGAGTGCTGGTTGAAGAGCCGCATCGTACTTGGAACTCTCTTTCTTCTGTGTACGATTTGAGGCGGGCGAAGTGGGAACTGGGAAGATGGGACTTAAGCTTGGATAAGAGTCCAGGGTGCCACACTCTGTCAAACGACGGTTTCAGTTTTCTAAAAGGCGACTTTATAGTATAAGCCTCTAATGGTAGTTCCCCCTTTAAATTATTAATTTTGTGAGTTGCAGTGAATCCGCGAAAAAGGGTGCGTGTCTTTAGCAAAGGAATCCGTTTATCCATTTCTTCATTATTTCCTTTCGCTCCTTCCTGACCCTTCTATCTCTCTGCTGCTCTGCTAGGGCTGTATGTGCTGGAGATCTTCTCCTCTGGGGATGTCGTAATCGTCAACGTAGTCGTCTACTCAGCTAGGTAGGGGTGGTTCGCTGGCCTTTGGTCAGCGCCGTTCCTGATTGTGATCAGTTTACGATGGGAGAACTTTCTCCGTTATTACCTGCCCTTAAGGCTAGATAACCAATTCAACAAATGCAGCTTTAGCTGGAGTAGGATTTATGAGCCACTGCTCTTTATTGTTATACAAGTCAAACTGAAAACTTATTCTATTTTACAAAAGCTATTCGCGGTCGGCAAGCCGACCGCTCGTCCAGCAAAGTGCTGACACTAGCAAAAACAGCATATCTCCCCATACCGGGAAGACCAATGAGAACCAGACACGGCCCCTACAGAGTTTATGCTGAATTTGCATATAAAAATATAGGGTAACAGCCCCGAACTTATATCGACTTAAATCTACTCATTAACAGTGTTAACTTATATTCTTCCGTACCAATAAATCTTCTCTAAGACAAGATGGATTGGTATCGATGGACAATTACCTAAGTTTCAACCTTTCAATAAAAATACGACTCTCCATTTAATAATTTGATGTCCTCATTGTACGAAAACATTTTTTATCAACTAAACTTATAAAATAAAATAAAAATTTAACTGATTCCTTAACAATATCTATGAAACGACACGATTTGAGTCATAAATTTGTTTAATAGAAGTCGTACGCAAGACCCAGAAAGCAAATGAGAGAGTCTGGATTAAGTTCCATTTATTTTTTGTTTATTCCGACGAAGGTCAAGAATTGGGTATATAGGCTGACGTTGGGCTTATGTCCTTTTTCTAAGTGACTACGCTGGTTGCGATGATCCCGCCGCTGTGCACAGTAGAGTTGCGCTGTTGGGAAGGGGTGTTCCACGATTTGCTTATGCAATACCTCGCTGTCGTAGAAATCAACACGTTGGGGTCTATTTCGGATATATGTTCATCAATAATCTTTATTTATTATGCTTCAAAATGCACGGTAATACTTGGCACGCACCACTATCCGCACTAGAGTGAGAAGCTTCTGCCCTTATCCTCTTATTACGCGATTTTTTTTATCGACACTACCGTTGAAGCTGAGTCCTTGCTTTCGTGTTGCTGGTAGCCGGTCGCCAAAAGTTTTATAAAAAAACTAATTTAAAATAAGATGGCGCAATTATGCATACTATATATAATCGAATGTGTTAAGCACAATATGTTGCAATGTAGTCGGATAAGAATGATTCTTTGATTCAATTCCATTTAAAACCGATCGAAGTCGGATTTCGAAGTCGAATTATGTATTAATTTTTTAATCTTTTATAATAGATCAGAAAATAAAAGTCAATCACTTACCAAAATAATAATAACCCCTATTTTAAGAGAGTATTCGCTTCTATTTTTATATCCGTTACTTCGTTGTAAAGTATGTAACAGGCAGAAAGAAGCGTTTGCGACCATATAAAGTATATATATTCTTGATCGAGATCAATGGGAGAGTAGAACTGCTCATGTCCGTCTTCCAGTATAAACGCCTCGATCTCAGAAACTAAACAAGCTATAATGTTGAGATTAAGCATGCAGTTTCCAGAAAAGTGCAAGTTTGTTTCCAAATTTTTCCACGCCCATTAACCGCCCAAAAAATAAATTACCAGACAAATAAATTGTATGCCACGCACAATTTTAAAAAAATTTATGGATATATTTCATTTCTTTGTTAGTTTTGTAAGTTTTTTACCGATTTGCCAAACACATTATTAGTGTTGTAAATTTCGATCAATTTGCCAACAACATTTTTGCCACATCCACATACAACCCAAAGCTGCCACGTCCACACTTTTGAAAAATGCTTTTATTTCTCGTTTGCACTTCCACTACCTGATAGTCGAGGAACACGACTATAGCAATCACTCTTATTTTAGTTTCAAATTTTACTGTACATGTACATATGTAATGATCGAAAAAACTATCGAGGTAAACGTTTCGGTGAAAAGTACAATTATTTCGCTGTATTTTTTTTTTTGATATTAGCGGTTTGTCGCTAAAAGATGAGATGTACTAACCAGGGGTCCTTTCATATAACATTGTATGGGAACCAACCAAGCCATCGAGTTTCCATCGCAATAACCGGACTGACGCTATAAGCGGAGTCGTTATAACCGGATTCTACTGTATATATATATATGAAAAATATAATATTTTTTCTAACATTTTCAAATTTAACAAACAATAATTTAATGAACAATACAAGAGAGATCGTTTCCATATTATTAGATACCTGTTACTAAGGCTAGTGAGAGAGCGAGGATGGAAAGTTGGGTTTCAGATAAGCTTATTCGATAGACTTGGCTCTTGATCAAGAATGCATGCATATATGTATGTATGTACATATACGCATAATTTTTAGGATCAAAAACTTGACATTTGTATTCCTATTTTGAATACTGAAGAAAAATCATACATATATGTATATTGGTTGAATCCTTCAATGTTCGAAAAAAATTATACGTATTGCAATCATCCGCAATGAGAAGTCCGCAAGACGTGGGAGAAAACCATCAATGGGATCCCATCACGCCAAAATAGTAGTGCGCGAGAACAAGAAGGATCCATTTAAAGCTGCTACCGAACTGAAAAAGGAGCTCAACATATCCGCTCAGAAAACATGGTTTAAAAGCCTGTAGTCTAAGGAAAATCTTTTTTTTTTTAAATGGGAGACACCTCGCCAGCTCATTAAGTTCGCCTTAATATTTAAATTAGCCATTCGAAAAATTGAGCAACATTAAATGTTCACATGAGAGCAAGGTTGTGGTGGCAATGGATCTTTATCGTATGTAAGGCGACCTAAGAACACCAAAACCAATCTACACAGTAGAAACAATTAAACAAGGAGGATCCAGTATAACAGTAGGGGCTTGTTTGTCGTGCTATTGAGTTGGGGCAACACATTGGATAAAAGCCATAATGGATCAACATGTGTATGCGGATATTTTGAAGACGGTGACGCTGCCCTTAGCCTAAGACGATATGCCGCTAAAATGGGTCTTTCAACAAGACTAGGATCCCAAGCACACAAGCAGGAAAGGACTGGTTCCATAATAAATCTGTTCCTGTTTTGGAGTGGCCTGCACAGTCCCCAGACGATTATTCCATCGAAAATTATTGGTCGGATATTAAAAAGGCAGTTTTAGCTTCTAAGCCAACTAATAACGAATACTTTATAATTCGGCTATAATTAAGGATTCCCTTAGCAAAATATTTATAAAACGATGCCTGCACCTGGTTAACTCCATGCCAAAACGTTAAGAAACTGTTATGGTAATAAGGTTTACACTACCAAATATTAAATTAAACTAAATGAGCGTAGTTTTATTTAGTGTTCATTTCAGTTAATGGTTTACGCTTTCTAAAAAGGTATTTCAGCTCCTTTTAAACCCTAATATGTAGGTAGGGAAGTTATTCAAACCTTTGTTGTGTGTTGCTATTTTATTTTTCATAGCTGTATGTGTCCATACAACAAAAACTAGTTAAGACGAGTAAAATAAGTATATAGAGATCTTTTTGGTTTGATTTTTACGAAATTAATTTAAAACAGCAAAACAGCCCGCCCACCTTGTCTTGGTACAAATGCGCCGAGACGCCAATTTCTAGGAAAAGGAAGTTGTGCTTGAATTTTACCCTTGGCTGGGATTTTTAACTAAATAATAAGCATAAAACCTTGTCGACGATATTAAAAGAATATACACTATTTTTATGTTTGACATTTTACATTTAATTTTAAAACATCTAACATTAATTGTAACGCTTCCGGTGTATTTTATATTTATAACTTCTTACATTTGTTCATCTTAGTCATCGAAGCTTGAAGAAAGCAAAAAATTAGCTGCTAGTTCTTCGTTTTTTTCACAAGCGAAGTACGCTTGCAGTACAAGGGCCTCTGGAAATCCTAGGGCTTTAAGCTATAGAAAAATATTGTGTATTTCGACAGTCAATATATAATTATTCAGTCTTATACCCGTTCTATTGCGTCCTGATCTTGGCGATTTAGACGAATGGTTGAAACTCCTAAAGGTTGTTCCAAATCTTCGTTTTCCGCTGCGCTACCACTTTGTTGTGCTGCACTTGTAGCCACTGTCGATCTTTCGGCTGAAGCGGCTTCTAAATCTGACGAAAACAGGTTGTTAACATTAGCCAGAGTTGAATGAGTTCGCGCACTCGAAACGCGGGGTACTGTTGCGCTTGACTCTGATTCGCGTTCAATCGGTTGATTTAGCATATTAAGAAACGCATCCTGGTTCTCCGAAATAAGTTGTAAAAGGGCTGGGTTTGTCTGACCAATCTATTCGTAAAAATAGTTATTCTACGGGTCATGCAATTATTATTGTACTTACCTGCTGCAATACCGCATGCAAAAGGTGGGGGTTTTGATATATTAAAGAACGCATTTGAAGAAACTGTGGCTGACTACGTAAAAATTCAAAGGGGTCTGAAAAGGTAATTTTTAATTAATTAACTAAAAACATATAGTTATGCCCTGTCCTTGAAGATAATTGTAACAAAAATTCGGTGGCTACCGATTCATGTGTACATGTTGGTGTACATCTGTGTTCATTGAAATAGCAGTGCGAGTTTAAACTATGATTTACATTTTTAATGGTATTTAATTTTAAACAATTCAAAAAATGATTTACTTTTTTTCTTCAATAGTTTTGAAAATATGAAAAAAAAACAACATAAAAGGCCTAAACTCTGCTGTTCACTGAAACAGCAGTGTTTGGAGACTGACCAGTTTAATTGGGTTTTGGCGAAGTCCAACTGACTAAGGGGGGGCACCTTTTGTTGGCTCCTGGCACTTATTTTTTCATACAGTAGTCGTTGTCGAATAGTAATAGATTTCCATATTCAACTCAAACGTAATGTTCCTAGCAGATGCAGAAGGAATTACCTTGCTGAATCGAACTATGCGTCAATCCTCTGTGATTATTTCGGGTCTCTTCGCTGGAAAAATCCAGACACTCCTATTACAATGAACAATTGTGAATTTACTCAAGAAAGTAAAGATAATATGGATAACTTGAAAAGCAAACGGGATTTTTTTTTAAAGTGTATTTTACAAAAATAATTAATATAAAGTCCTTTACAAAAATACCTTAATACTTCATAGTTTCTCACGCACTGCTTTTTTAATGAACACAGCTGTATGTATGTAAATTATACTGTAAATTAAGTTACTACTTATATTTCCAGTACTAAGATAACTCTTTTATGATTTATGTTTAAAATCCATAAAAGTGATCTCAGGAAACGGCAACCTTTGCATTGCCGCTGTCTACTGCCCACCTCGATTTAACATCTCTGAAGGTCAAGTCATGGACTTCTACAACACTCTGGGGGATCGCTTCATAGCCGCAGGAGACTACAACGCCAAACACACGCACTGGGGATCACGCCTCGTGACTCCCAAGGGAAGGCAACTGTATAATGCACTTATAAAGGTGAGCAATAAACTGGACTACGTTTCCCCTGGTAGCCCCACATATTGGCCTGCAGACCCAAAAAAGATCCCAGATCTAATTGATTTCGCGGTGACAAAAAACATCCCACGCAATTTAATAAGCGCCATAGCACTACCGGATCTCTCATCTGACCACTCCCCTTTGTTGATAAGCCTTCTTCAAAGCCCAGAAATTGCGGACCACCCCCACATGCTGACGTCGCACAACACTAACTGGATGAAATACAGAAACATCGAAGCGGACATCGACTGCTCCACCGCCGCACTGGAAGAGGTACTCGTCACAGCAGCTAGGATCTGAACCCCAAAACGGAAGGATGGGGAATTTAAGAAGTTCAAAACCAACCGGCAAATTGAACAGCTGGTTCTGGAAAAGAGGCGTCTGCGACGAGCGTGGCAAACCAGCAGATCGCCATGTTCAAAGCAACGTCTTACTGAAGCCACCCGCAATCTAAACCGGGCCCAGAAGCAAGAAGCTGAAAATGAACAACTTAAATATATTGGAAAACTCTCGCCAACTAGCACAAAGCATCCCTTGTGGAGGGCTCACCCAAATCTAAGCTCTCCAATTCAAACCGTCACCCCTATAAGGAATTCTTCAGGGTGCTGGGCCCGCAGCGACAAAGATAGAGCCGAATCATTTGCCTTATATCTCAGAGGCGTATTCCAGCCGAACCCTGCAGCAAAGGATTATGTTCCTCCGCAAATCCACCTCGAAACTTAATCCACGCCAACTACATTTCAGCCGAACGAGATCAAAAAAGTCATCAGGGAGCTAAAACCAAAAAAGGCTCGAGGCGGTGACCTAATAACTACAAAAATGATAATGGAACTTCCGTACTGTGCTATTAAGGTCATCTGTAAACTCTTCAATGGAATCATAAGTCTCGGCTACTATCCAAGGAAATGGAAAAAATCAATTATTATAATGATACCGAAGCCCGGAAAAGATCACACGATTTCGTCATCTTACAGACCAATAAGTTTACTATCATGCCTGTCCAAATTATTCAAAAAATGCCTTCTAACGCGCATAATACCATACATGGGGGCCCACAACATTATTCCAGCCCATCAATTTGGCTTCAGAGAAAAACACGGAACTATAGAGCAAGTAAACAGAATAACATCAGAAATTCGCACAGCCTTCGAACATAGGGAATATTGCAGCGCGATATTTCTCGACGTATCTCAAGCATTCGACCGTGTCTGGCTCAAAGGTCTCATGCATAAAATCAAAACACACTTGCCCGGGTACACCCATAAACTCCTTGAATCCTACCTCTACAATAGAGCCTTCGCAGTAAGATGTAATACAACAATTTCCGATAGCTACACTATCGAAGCTGGGGTCCCTCAAGGTAGCGCACTTGGGCCAACTCTATTCGTCCTTTACACAGCAGATATTCCCACGAGTGACCGACTAACAACATCCACCTTCGCCGACGACACTGCGATCCTTAGCCGCTCCAGATGCCCAGTCCGTGCAACAACCCAACTCGCCAACCATCTCGTGGTAGTCGAGAAGTGGCTATCTGACTGGCGTATTAAAATAAACGAACAAAAGTGTAAACACATAACGTTTACCCTTAACAGACAAACTTGCCCTCCGCTCGGTATGAATAGCACGCAGATCCCCCAAGTTAATGAAGTAACGTATCTCGGCATCCACCTCGACAGACGTCTAACATGGCATAGACATATCAAATGCAAGAAACTGCACCTAAAACTGAAAGCCAGCAGCCTCCACTGGATTATAAACTCACGATCGCCCTTGTGCCTGGACTACAAGGTCCTGCTCTACAACTCCACTCTTAAGCCAATCTGGACGTATGGCTCCCAGCTGTGGGGGAACGCGAGCAGAACCAACATAGACATCATTCAGCGAGCCCAATCAAAGATCCTGCGAACTATCACTGGGGCACCATGGTATATTCGTAACCAAAACATCCACAGGGACCTCGGCATTCTCGCAGTAAAAGATGAAATAGACAAGCAAAAAGCGTCGTACAATGAAAAACTATCTGCCCACCCAAATCCTCTAGCAAGGGTCTTGACTCGGCTCTCCAGCCGAACCCGCTTGCAACGTACAGACCTTCCAACCCAGTCATAACTTGTCAGGGCCACTGTCTCAGTCTACATGACCCCTAGTTAGGTTATATTATAAGATTTGATACACTTATTGTTAGTCTCGTAAATGAGAAGATTCAATAAATAAAAGCAAAGCATTTAAAAAAAAAAAAAAAAAAAAAAAAAATGTTTAAGCTTGAATGTGCCATATAGCAGGCAAAATAGTATTATTTATATCACTTCATTAAGTTGATATCACAAATGATGTTTGTTGAAGCTGCGACCGTGACATATGTGCATCCTTATTTTTTTTAATTTGCTACTGATTTACCTGAATTTGATTCTGATGGACGCTCGACAGAGGATGCCGACCCAGTTTGTGGTCCGTTAGGATTCGTTGACTCATTGACGTCATTGTCAATAGTACCTTCCTCTGCAGGTATGCCATTAATGAGATATTCAACGGCTCTTTCCGGGTTGTTATAGCTAGCAGCCATCGCACGTTCCACCTGCTCTCGTGGGTAACCCATTTCCACCATTGATAGGACAGTTTGGTTGTATTCGTCACCCATAAGCAAATTAGATTCAGCGCGCGATTGTAAGGAAGCCTGGGCCAACTCGCCAATTAAGTTGTCAGTAGATATAGGTGTGGTTTCACTTAATAAAATTGACTCTTCTGAATTTCTGGTGACAGGGGGGGAATTACTATGGTTGGATTCTTCGCGGGGCATTGAATCCTTTAAATTGTCAGTGCTAGTCAATTTGTCACTTTCTTTTACACCAAGCTGATTAGGATTTGAACTAGATGAATCGCGTGTTAACATTACCACAATGAACTTTTTTTCATCAACATTGTATGAACCAACAGTACGGTCATCCGTCAATATGACGCCAGCATAAATCAGTTTTTGTTTTTCGGCGACGTACTCTGGACCGCGCTCGTCGAATATTTTCTTCTTGAGTTCCAAAACCTTGTTAAAAAGAATCTCAGCTTATTATGATATCACAAATTATTTGTAGCAAATAATTGTATATACACACATATTTATATTGCAATAATTACATGTATGTTCATATATTTCATTAAATTTGTATATGCCTATATAAAACACATACCGTTTTTTCCGGGGCAAACTCTATAGTAAAAGTTTGCTGTTGAAGATTTTTTATTGTAATAATCATCTTGTATATTAGACAAAACCAAAACTGTATTTAATATACATATGCACAAGCTGACTCGCGCTTCCCAAAAAACGCTTGACAAAACGATTTGTCATCAGAATGACCGCACTTGGTTAAAAATATTATACCATCCTGCTTAAAGATACTAAATCGCAGAACGGTCCACACTGTCAAATAGTTCTTACAACATATTCACACATGCTGATGACAATGCAGCGAGATAATCAGGCATTATTTACTGTATTTATTTGGTGGAACTAGTCAATTAACTTTTTGAAAACTGGTCCAGCAGTAGTTAGTACATTATTATATTAACGAGTTAACTTATTAGATATACCGAAAAGCTTTCCATGATAATTGATATTATCCTTAATTTCGTTGGACAAATTTAGATAATTATTGCTGTTTCCAAGCGTTGTTTTAAAAAGTTTTAAATATCAACCATTAACCAGGAAGATACAATACAACAAATTGATATTATTTACTTATTTATTATTTACCAATAATAACTCCCTTAGACAGCAACTTCAGTTTCCATAACTTAACTTAAAAAGAAAACAGGTTGACATGAAATATACATATTTTAAAATATTTTGCAATCTCAGCTAAATATAGTGCGAGGAATATTTATAAAAGGGATAGCGACTGTTTCCCAAATAGCTCACGGGCACCATTTGTCGGCGTTTGTCTATTACGATCAGAATTACAATTTTTTTGATGATATTTCTGGGCATTAGAGTGTGCGTGGCATATCGGGTTTTGCCAAGTGTAAAATCCCAAATGATAAGACTTTACTCGTTGAGTTTTTGTAAGAAACTAATTTTATTTGGAAATATCTTCGGTTTAAATAGGTGACATGAGAATCGGATCTTAAAGTAAATGGCCTACGCAGAGGCCTAAGTAAATAGTCCCCGCCTTATCGAGGTCCCACGCTCGGGCACATCTGCCTATCTTGAGCGGCGAGGACCTTATCTGTGGTCTCCCACTAAGGGACTATTTTAGGAGGCGGGGAACGATCTCAAGTGACTGACTCATGTATCGTGCACTTAGATTACATATTTTTGAGCACTGCACCCAGTCGCCTTAGATACCAAAATCCTAAATATAAATTATCGCTCTCGATTCATTTACATAAGATATGAACGGAGCCCAAAACTGTAAGTCCTTAAATATATTCGTGTTCATGTGTGAACACCAAGAAATATATTTTATGGGGGAAGGACATATTTAGAAACATTTTTCAAGCAAGTTTTGAAAGGTATTCCAAACTCTTTTGAGAACCATACTTCATATTGTTTCCACCTTAGTGCAGTTTCTGGATTTCCTAATGAATGGGACAACTCCATAACTGGTAAGCTAACTGAGCCACAATTAAATTTAGAAAAACGTTGAAAGTTTAAAAGTACTCCGCATTATATCTCTTACCTATGTACACTAGTATTTTTAAATGTCATGCGCAAAGAGTCGAGCTTTTCATGCAAACGAGCTCTTATAAAAATATGTATTCGACGTGTTTTCATTGGCATAAGTAGCTCGATATTAACTTATACGACATATTGTTTTAAGAATAAAGTAGTTTTATAGTAAATCAGAGTGATTGGCTTCTATTAAATTTAAAGAAAACAGATAAATTTGTAATAACAACACGCACTCTAGCAAGACGGTGTTTTAATAGAGAGTACTTAAACTATTTTCCTGAAAGTTGTATTAGTTTGCTCTGCTCATTACTCATTTGAGCACTCCGGCAGCTGCAAACTTTGTGCAAACGAATTACGCAAATAATTTTGGACCAAGTTTTCGAGTTTTACATTAGTTAAACATAAAACTATGTGTACTGCATTAAATAGAAAGCCATTAAATAGCAAAATTCTATTTTGAACAATTTAAAGTATGACTTAATCATTACTGTGGTATAAAATATGTCTTTGGCCTTAAATAAGATGGGTGTTGTTATTATATATTATTATACGCCTTAGTTTTAGGATGTTACTTTTTTATCTGCATGAAATTAATATGTATGCATGAAGATACTATATCTTACGTAATCGATTTCTTCGTTTCTTTCTCCTGAATTAACATGAGAATTTTCTTTATTTAAAAAAAAACTATAATTTCTTACCATTACAGAAATGGCAAGCATAGTTCTTATAGCTTGCCTGGCTATATTGGGCTTAATTATTGCAATAGCTCTTTTTCTGGCTGGAGGATACTTGTGGTGGAGGCATAAAAGGTCCCAGTTACAGTTTATTGAACCAAATGAAGACGAGGAATCTAGTAGTTATAGTCTTCGGTAAGTATAAAGTTTGTTTTGTATCTTTGCATAAATTTTATTTGCTGTTCGGTATTGTACCACATATATCTATATATATATTTGTCATCGGTAAATTGGCTGTTCAGTTCATACCCAATAGCCAAAGGCCAATATAATATAATAATATATTGCTCTAAAATTAAAGCAGGGAAAATATTTATTATGAGTTCCTTTTTTTCGATATCGATATTGCATAGGTCCGGATGGTAGCCCAGTCGAAAGTGGAATTATTCTGAAACACATTCCGTCGTACTTCTTTGTCGAGTGAAATTGGTTCAACATGTAGGAAAATTACTAAGCCATTTTGCCGGGTGTGAGGCGCTCTTTTATACTTTCCTTGCAACGCATCTGTAAACACTCAGAGAAAGGCTTCTGTAAGCATTCCCTGAAATGTTCCCTGAAAGGCTTTTGGTTGCATTCCTTACAAGTCTGCATTTTTTTGAGCCAGATTTTTTATATATTACAATACGTTAAATTTTCCATATTAATTATTAGGAAAATGTCTATTGAGTGTATTCAATCTATAGTAGAGGAAGTGTTCCCAAAGAATATAACACAGTCCCGGTACAATAAATATGATATATATTACTTAATTTAAATACAGTTAGTCTATAAATTTCAGTATTAGTATTTAACCTGGTAGAGGAAAGTCAAACATCTGCAATTTATAGAAAATATACATTTAACTGTATTAATAAAGAAAAAACGAAAACAACAAAACAGAAAACAGAGAACGCCTGATTAACTTGAAATTAAATATTTATAAATATTATTAATAATGCTACCTATTTGCCAACTACAAATAAAAATGTGATAACCTCCATTAGGCTTAAAATAATGGCGATCTTGACTATTCAAAATTAAACGGAAACGACCAAAAAGCTTAGCGCTTCTATTATATGCTCTATCGTTTTCGTCATTTCCTTTTCGTAAGTTCCCCTTTTTTATACCCGTTACTCGTAGAGTAAAAGGGTATACTAGATTCGTTGAAAAGTATGTAACAGGCAGAAAGAAGCGTTTCAGACCATATAAAGTATATATATTATTGATCAGGATCAATAGCCGAGTCGATTTGGCCATGTCCGTCTGTTCTTCTGTCCGTCCGTCTGTCTGTCCGTATGAACGTCGAGATCTCAGGAACTACAAAAGCTAGAAAGTTGAGATTAAGCATACAGACTCCAGGGACATAGACGCAGCGCAAGTTTGTCGAATCATGCTGCCACTCCCACTCTAACGCCCACAAACCGCCCAAAACTGCCACGCCCACACTTTTGAAAAATGTTTTAATATTTTTTTAATTTTTGTATTGGTGTTGTAAATTTCTATCGATTTGCCAAAAAAATTTTTGCCACGCCCACTCTAACGCCCACAAACCGCCCAAAGCTGCCACGCCCACACTTTTAAAAAATGTTTTGATATTTTTTCATTTTTGTATTAGTCTTGTAAATTTCTATCGATTTGCCAAAAAATTTTTTGCCACGTCCACTATAACGCCCACAAACCGCCAAAAACTGTCAGTGTTGAAGACCTCCTTCGCACTTTCTCTAGCTGAGTAACGGGTATCAGATAGTCGGGGAACTCGACTATAGCGTTCTCTCTTGTTTTAAGTGTGTCTTCCCTTCTTTCAATGGAGATCCGAAATATAGCATCAGGCAATGTAAGAAAACATAAACGTACATACTTTTAGATAAAATAATTCATATATACAATAAATGTACAGTAAGTACACACCCTCGTGCAGCTAAGCATTTTGCAGTGCGCGAAGGTGTAAAAAAGGTGTATTTAAATATATACGAACAAATTAAAAAAGGTTGTCCAAACATTACGGGCGATGGTCAATTGTAAGGTATTTATAGGCGATTACATAGCAAGACACATTCAATTAAATAAATTTAAGCAATAAAGAACGATATGGTCGAGTTCCGTTACTATCTGATAACTGTTAATCAGCAAGATTAATCATTACTAGATTCGTTGAAAAGTATGTAACAGGCAGAAGGAAGCGTTTCCGACGATATAAAGTATATATATTCTTGATCAGGATCAATAGCCGAGTCGATCTGGCCATGTCCGTCTGTCCGTCCGTCTGTCCGTTTGTCTGTCCGTCCGTATGAACGCTGAGATCTCAGGAACTACAAAAGCTACAAAGTTGAGATTAAGCATAAAGACTCCAGGGACATAGACGCAGCGCAAGTTTGTCGATTCATGTTGCCACGCCCACTCTAACGCCCACAAACCGCCCAAAGCTGACACGCCCACACTTTTGAAAAATATTTTGATATCAATTCGTTTGGCTGTGTATTGCCCATATATATTATCCACGACAAATTTTCCGCCCAGAACATAAAACCATTAATATATTTATTTAATGTGAATTTTCAGGGCTGCTCATGATATTGTGGACTCCGGTAATCCACCTACAAAACCGCAAGTGCCGGTGACACAAGCTATCACAACTCCTCTGCAAAACAATATTAACCGAAAACTAAATGGATTTTTAAGTCTTAGGACTCCTTTGATTGGGTATGTATGCAAGTATGCCTTCAGGCAAAGAATCAAAATTTAAAAACTGGTTTAACGTTAAAAGTGTTTCGGGAGCATCTCAAACAAAACCACAAAGCGTTTCTTCGGTTGCAAATTCTGGAGATGGGACTACAAAAGATTCTGCAGTAAGTACATTAACTTTTTTGTTTTGAACCTACAAATCGAAAACAATCAAATTCCCATTTCATAGGCTGTATAGAAATAGGACAGTAAATATTTATACCCGTTACTCGTAGAGTAAAAGGGTATACTAGATTCGTTGAAAAGTATGTAACAGGCAGAAGGAAGCGTTTCCGACCATATAAAGTATATATATTCTTGATCAGGATCAGTAGCCGAGTCGATCTGGCCATGTCCGTCTGTCCGTCCGTCTGTCTGTCCGTCTGTCCGTCTGTCCGTATGAACGTCGAGATCTCAGGAACTAAAAAAGCTAGAAAGTTGAGATTAAGTATACAGACTCCAGGGACATAGACGCAGCGCAAGTTTGTCGATTCAGGTTGCCACGCCCACTCTAACGCCCACAAACCGCCCAAAACTGCCACGCCCACATTTTTGAAAAATGTTTTAATATTTTTTCATTTTTGTATTGGTCTTGTAAATTTCTATCGATTTGCAAAAAAACTTTTTGCCACGCCCACTCTAACGCCCACAAACCGCCCAAAGCTGCCACGCCCACACTTTTGAAAAATGTTTCGATATTTTTTCATATTTGTATTAGTCTTGTAAATTTCTATCTATTTGCTAAAAAACTTTTGGCCACGCCCACTCTAACGCCCACAAACCGCCAAAAACTGTCCTTCGCACTTACACTAGCTGAGTAACGGGTATCAGATAGTCGGGGAACTCGACTATAGCGTTCTCTCTTGTTTTCATATATACTTATCTGTATCGACAAGTAGTTTTAAATAAAAAACAAGAGAGAACGCTATAGTCGAGTTCCCCGACTATCTGATACCGGTTACTCAGCTAGTGTAAGTGCGAAGGACAGTTTTTGGCGGTTTGTAGGCGTTAGAGTGGGCGTGGCAAAAAGTTTTTTGGCGAAAAGAAAGAAATTTACAAGACTAATACAAAAATGGGTGGGTGTGGGCGTAAGAGTGGGCGTGGCAAAAAGATTTTTTGCAAGTCGATAGAAATTTTCAAGACCAATACAAAAATGAAAAAATATTAAAACATTTTTCAAAAATGTGGGCGTGGCAGTTTTGGGCGGTTTGTGGGCGTTAGAGTGGGCGTGGCAAAAAGTTTTTTTGCAAATCGATAGAAATTTACCATACCAATACAAAAATGAAAAAATATCAAAACATTTTTCAAAAGTGTGGGCGTCGCAGTTTTGGGCGGTTTGTGGGCGTTAGAGTGGGCGTGGCAACATGAATCGACAAACTTGCGCTGCGTCTATGTCTCTGGAGTCTGTGTGCTTAGTCTCAACTTTCTAGCTTTTGTAGTTCCTGAGATCTCGACGTTCATACGGACAAACAGACGGACAGACGGACAGACGGACATGGCCAATTCGACTCGGCTATTGATCCTGATCAAGAATATATATACTTTATATGGTCGGAAACGCTTCCTTCTGCCTGTTACATACTTTTCAACGAATCTAGTATACCCTTTTACTCTACGAGTAACGGGTATAACAATGTCTACAGGTGGACAGACGGACATGACTATATCGACGCGGCTCCTAAGTTGTAAAACTGAGGTATTTTCATTTTAAGCTACCACATTCCGCCTATACCTTACTATGTATGTTTCGTCAATCAAGCCTGGGCAACCAGGCGGGGTCGATCGTCTTCACTTTTGCTGGGATGTCCTCCTTAAGGGAATCCAAGCGAGCGGTGTTTCGGAAACAGGTGCTGTAGGTTTTGGATCTTGCTGTTAAAGCTTTCGTTTTAAAGTTGTATTATTTTTCCCGTTCCTAACTTTAATTAAATTTAAGTTTTGATTATATTGTGGGATAAAATTATAAGTTAAACTCATATTAAAATAAAAATAACATTTTAATAAATATTTTGTGGTATCGCCTCCAAATAAGCCCTATTAGAACCTTGACATGTTGGTCCCTGTCCACTGTTGTCAATTAGGATCTGATTTGGCTAAAATGGACAAACCAGGTAGACAAATAAGTGAGTTGTGGTTTATTTTAAACAACTCGTGTAAAATTAGTTTTTATATTAGGCCTAGTTTTTAGACCACTAAACCGGCGTCCAAAACAAAAAACTTCATACTCGTAAAGAAATGGATATACTAGTTCGTTAAAAATTAGATTTCTACGCCCACTCTCACAAGCCCAAAAATTGTAACGCGCACTTTTTGAAAATTTTCATTTTATCATTTGAAATGGCAATTTTTATTTAAATATATTTTTAATTTTATATTTAATTTATACATAAAAAAATTTGTATACACATCTTGAACGCCCAGAAACCGCTCAGTGTTGTCACTCCCACACTTTTTAAAAATGTTTTTATTTTCCTTTACCACTTTCCTTTTTTTTGCCATTTCTGCTTTATCCAAGAAAAATGTTGAAATTTCTCCCTAGTAAAATTAACGGTTGTCTGTTAGTCGAGGAAATCGAAAGCGCTTTTTCTTTAAATCTTTGGCATGCGTAACGTGGATTTTTTAGATGCATATTTCAAAATAGTTTATATTATATTTAACAGAATCTTTTAAAATACACTTATAATTTTTTAAATAGATATATTTGTAGCAAATAATAATAATACCAAAAAATTTAATTTTACCAAGAAAGGTATTGATTTTTATGTCATTGATATTTATTTTAGAACGGCAAACAGTATTTGTTCACTTTTGATTTCATATTTATCAAAATTTTGTGTTTCCAATCTGATTTGGGTGGTTGTCAGTGTTTGAGTGGCGTGGCAAAGTATTTTTTGGTAAATCGATAGAAATTGACGAGTCTAATACAAAAATGACAAAATTTCAAAACATTTTTTAAATGTTTAGGCGTGACAGTTTTGTGCGGTTTGTGAGCGTTAGGGTGGGCGTTGGGAATATTTGGAAACTGTGCGTCTACGTCTCTGGAAGTTGCATACTTAATGTCAACATTCAAGATTTTACGGTTCCTGAGATCTCGACGTTCATACGGACAGACGGACGGACATGGCCAGATCGATTCGGCTTTTGATCCTGATAAAGGATTCATCCTTCTGCCTGTTACATACTTTTCAAGGAATCTAGTATACACTTTTACTTTGCGAGTAAGGCTATGGTGTAGGCTACTGGAGTAGGCTATGTGTTTAGGGACAAGATCCGAAACGGTTTCCGTGGCATAATGAGGATGCTGATCGAGGTATTGAGGCCAACTCAAAAAAACCAACGGTCGCTGCCAAAGGACCTGGATCGCCAGGCACAGGCTCAAAGCCTTACCAAACAGAGAGTGGTAGAGGTAATGCATCGGTCACCAGTCCTGAACTCCCCGGTTGTTGAGAGCAGTGGGAGGACCGAAGACCGCAGGTCCGCAGAGGTTCAGGACGACCCGAGATGGTGATGTATGTCAACGCATAGATCCGCGCCAGACCTGGAAACGAATCGAAAGTATGTTAAAACTCTGGGGTCCTGGAGGCCTGCGTGGTAAGGCGGCTGTTGTGCTATCGCTTTAGATGACCTGAAACGGTGTCAATGAAGTTCCCCGAGTGCGCGGCAAACGGTTAGCCGAGTCAAGAACCCATGTTTGTGGGATTCCCATGATAGTGGGAAGTCTAAGATAAGATTTTTTCTAGCGGAAGAATGGATGCAACGCTATTTAAAAGATCGAAATCGAATCTTGACATCACGTGAGCGGCATGCGTCTAGTTTCTAGGAAGGTTTGAACAGCGAGGGACAGCTTCAGGACCAGGATATCTAAACGACGACGGCTGCCACAAAGCGCATCGGTTCTGGGGATCCTCGACCCTTCGCAGAAGTGACGATTCTACGCACCGGCTTGCACACGGGAGCCAGTGTTATCGTGAAAGCACTAGGTGCCGCGGTCCAGCCTTACTTCTGGGTAATATGAACGGCGTCTGACGTAGTTTGGATCATTATCATTATGGGGGTTAATAAGTAAGGCACTATCGTTCTACCTTTTCCCTCACCTTGAAAAATCTGCGTACTTTGGGATCGATTTCTGGCGAGGGTTTGAACTAGCACCAGCGGTTGTAAAAAATCCGTGCCAATGTTGATGGAGGAAACAGCCAAAGTGTATGCCACGTAAATTAAGTACTACGCTGACCTAAAAGAGATGGCCAAGGGGTTTTATACTTTTGAACGGGATGGCATAGGAGTGCCTAGAGTGGAAAAGCATTCAATCGAGCTAGTCGAAAAATATATATTTTTCAAGGATCGACCCTATGCCATGTTTCCAGCATAGCAAACGGTGGTTGAGGATGAAATATACAAAATGCTGCCATTGGGCAATGGTGGTGTCCAAAACGGGAAAATATCGATTTTATTTGGATGCTCGGTAGCTGACTCTTGAAAAGCCTACTTAACCCGTGGTACCGAAATTACCAAAATTTCATGGGTCAAAATACAGAACGCGCTGCAAATCCTCCAGTGAATCGCCTTTCAAGAAGGAGTTCCTAGGCCCAGGAACTACCTACCACACCGAGGCACTGAATAGTGCACCGGGCACCATGAGTGCAGCATATATGGTCCGGCTGGCTCGAAGACTAAATACCCAGCTGGAAATACACGCGCCAATGCTTCAACGACCCCAGTCATTCGCTGTCGAAAAGATTCGATATGGCTGAGAAAACCTAAACTATCGCTCACTGTGATGCCAAGTTACTAACAGCTGGGGACATATGGTATATTTGCTTCAGAGAATCTTACCGAAGGCGTGCGAGTTAGCGCACCTCTAGGTCTACGCATTATCTACGCAGCATTATCACCGTCTTGCTGGTGGAAACGGTCACACCGACGTTTTAATGATAGACATCAGTTGCGCTTCTTCTTCATCGAGCACGAATCGGGAATTTCCCTCGACGAGAAGCAGCAGAGCACTCAGAGCACAATACGACTCAAGGCGTCTGAGCAGTACATTTATCATCAGATCCCAAATGTGTGGTCCTCTGATGGATCACTGCGGACAGGCCCTGGTTACTGGAACAAATCCAAAACTACTTCGGATAACTGCGCTTCAACCTAAGAAGAAGCTCTGCCATATCCTCCACACAACGTTCTTTGTAAAATCCTATTTGCCATCTGCAGACTTCCAAAAGAATTTCTCCCAACCGATCCACCATTATGGCTTCAAGCTCTTTGCCAAATACCGGCAGCAAGCAAATGCCGCGGTATGACGCTGGGTCGCATTTATCCTTTTTGGGTCCCTTGAGCAGGGCCACAACTCGTGGACACTTCCAGCACTTGCTAAGGTTTGACGCGTTAGACTGCTTTGCTGATAGTGCCATCGATGCCGTCCATGCCAGGCAAATGCTTGCTCTTCAACACAGCGACACAAGCATTGATCTTAAAAATATCGAGGGCCGATGGGACTTCTCCGTGGGGGCATTCGGTGCAACTTGCTCCGCTGTTACGAAAAAGTTACGGAGGGGGACACGCCCCCAGTCACTCCAGTCAGTGACGAGCTCTCCATTCACGCCAAGGATTTCCTGCGACCTCGGCTTATTCTGTATACGGCATAAGGAGTTGTCGTGACGACTAGCCAGATGGTCGATCCAGCTGCAAGGATACCACTTCAGCATCGAACATCGCAAGGGAAGCTAGAACGATGTCGCTGATAACCTTTCCCGATTCGTCAAGGAAGTCCTCTCGGATCTAACAAAGTTTTTTGGCGTTTGAGACGACCGAACATGCTGCAGAAGATTTTCTAGAGTTAGTGCAAGAAGACGAGACCAATAAGAAGCACTTACCGGATTTCAATGTTGACAACGGACCCATCATCAAGCGCAGAGGGAATTTGAACCTGAATGATATAATGAAAGATGCTGAACGGAAGCTGTGGATTCCGCAGAGTTTGACGCACAGGCCGATAGGGTGTAGACATTAGACCCAACGTCGGGCCATGGTGAAATGGCGAAGACATTCGAGAAATAGGTAAAGTCCTGAAAGCGAAGGTGGTCGAGACTTTTGACAATAATGCGTACATACTGGAGGACCTACAAGGACCTACTTGCTGGGAGTGTATCACGCCAAGGACATTTGCTTTTGATCTGCAGGACGAAAAACCTATGTAAACAATATCAAGAACCAAAAAAGAGATAATACCCGTACCGCGTGGGCCCCACGAAAGATGCCGTTTGAACTGCTTGCCTACTTCATTGCCGTCCTTCAAAGTTACCAATTATTTCACAGTATTAGATAACCCAATACGTATTTACATACGTTAGCTTTCTGTGCGACCTTATAAGCGCCGCCGATTACGGGGCTAGTTTACCGCGATGTTTTGTTAATTTTCCAGGCATTTTTTACTTTGACCTTTCCCTTAAACAATAGACGATCAGGGGTAAACTCATGAAGGGATAGTTAGAAATGTAAACTAGAGAGAACGCTATAGTCGAGTTCCCCGTCTATCTGATACCCGTTACTCAGCTAGTGTAAGTGCGAAGAACAGTTTTTGGCGGTTTGTGGGCGTTAGAGTGGGCGTGGCCAAAGTTTTTTGGCAAATCGATAGAAATTTATAAGACTAATACAAAAATGAAAAAATATCAAAACATTTTTCAAAAGTGTGGGCGTGGCAGCTTTGGGCGGTTTGTGGGCGTTAGAGTGGGCGTGGCAAAAAGTTTTTTTGCAAATCGATAGAAATTTACAAGACCAATACAAAAATTAAAAAATATTAAAACATTTTTCAAAAGTGTGGGCGTGGGAGTTTTGGGCGGTTTGTGGGCGTTAGAGTGGGCGTGGCACAATGATTCGACAAACTTGCGCTGCGTCTATGTCCCTGGAGTCTGTATTCCTAATCTCAGATCTCGACGTTCATACGGACAGACAGACGGACAGACGGACGGACAGACGGACATGGCCAAATCGACTCGGCTATTGATCCTGATCAAGAATATATATACTTTATATGGTCGGAAACGCTTCTTTCTGCCTGTTACATACTTTTCAACGAATCTAGTATACCCTTTTACTCTACGAGTAACGGGTATAAGATTAGTTACAATTTATTAGTGGCCCTCATAATCAAAAACCGGTTTGCTTGACTAAAATTCTTGAGTGACACGGAGGAGATGGAGCTATCATAGTTGTCTGAAGCAACTCTAACTTACTTGTAATATAACCTAAAGTCCGTCCGTCATCCTAGGTTGGATGTGTGCGCATGTCCACCACATCTACGGCCTCCAGAACTTTTATTATTTGTCGTTCGTTTGTATTCAATCCTTTTGTTTCCCTTTTTTTGTTTTCGGTGATTAGAGAAGGTTTTTGATAATTTGTTTGATGTACTAATAATTACCTACCTTCTTTAAAATTTCTAGAATAAAAGTATCTCAATGACAGACATGTATTTGGATAGTACCGATCCAAGTGAAAATGTTGGGCAAATTCATTTCTCCTTGGAGTACGATTTCCAAAATACAACATTAATTTTAAAAGTTCTTCAAGGAAAAGAGCTTCCAGCAAAGGATTTGAGCGGTACTTCCGACCCATATGTTCGTGTAACGCTATTACCAGACAAAAAGCATAGATTGGAAACAAAAATAAAACGGCGAACCCTAAATCCACGGTGGAACGAAACATTTTATTTTGAGGGTTTTCCCATTCAAAAACTTCAATCACGTGTAAGTAACGAGTTAGAACAGATTCTATTAAGAATTCTTATAAGCAAAAGAAGAAATTTTCAGCCATTTGGACTTAAAAGTTTATTAAATTACAAGTTTGCATTCATCTATTCTTATATTTACAAGTACAAGTTTTTAAAACTTGAGGAGAAATTTTGATATTTATACTTTACAAATGCTTGGAACTGTTTTACGACTATATTTTAAAGTTACGAATATAAAAGTGTATACTATGCAATAATAATTTATAATATTACTATACAAATTCTTATTTGAAGTGAAATTTGGTTCATTATTCTATGAGGGTTGTAAGATCCCTAAAGCGTAAATGTATTTTAGACCATCTCCCTAGACGAATCGATATAGATATACTAATTCGAAACAAACTAGTCTTTTAGTTCAAATCACTTTTTACTGCAAGTTGTATTTAAGAAAGCACGATTTGGGACGAAAAACGATATGTAGCTTCCATTCAAGCGACCCATAAACTATAACAAAAAATTTACATTGTTTGTTTTGTATATACCCTTCGTTATTATTGGGTAATATACAGAATAAAATTACTATTTTTAATTATCGATTTTAAATTAAACAATCGAACACTTGTTGATCTTAAGCACGAGGGACTGATATAACTATTTCGATTCGCCTAGCGATTTTGACTAAAAATATGTAAATTCGGTCGGTAACGTGATTCAAGGCGCTGTAATCTTCTGATGGAAATTTTAAATCTTTTGCGAGGGTATCAGAATCCAAGGTACACTTATAAATTTTAACTATTTTCATGTTTTAAATGAAATTTCAATCACAATTTAAATATTATTGTATTCTTATATGGACAATTCCAAATGGTGTAGGTTTTACACTTACATGTTTTTGATTACGATCGGTTCTCAAGAGATGACTCCATAGGGGAAGTATTTCTTCCTTTATGTCAGGTAAATAAATAATCTAAGACGTATTTCTTAAAGTTTATGTTGTGTATTTAATAAGGTTGACTTTGCTGGAAAACAGAGTTTTTGGAAGGCATTAAAGCCCCCTGCAAAGGATAAATGCGGAGAACTTCTCTCCTCTCTTTGCTATCACCCGTCGAACTCAATTTTGACTTTAACATTAATTAAAGCGAGAAATTTAAAGGCAAAAGATATCAACGGAAAATCTGGTAAGCAAGAGCACTAGTTTTTGACATAAGATCATTTTTAATATTTGTGTTACGTATGTTTTTACTTAATTAAGGAATGGAATAACTATATCCGTTACTCTTAGAGTAAAAGAACAGAACAGCGCTATTAAATTACGTTTTGATTCATTTTGATAGGACAATTACTGCAGATTTTGCATTCCTCTAGTTTTGTATATTGTAGTCGTAGTTGTTCAGCCAAAATGTGACTTAGTGATTTAAGCTTAACACCAATGTGTTTGTGGATTTGTTTAAAGACTTTCCACCAAAAATGCCAATGTTATATTCTTTTACTTATAGATCCTTACGTAAAGGTTTGGCTTCAGTTTGGAGATAAAAGGGTAGAAAAAAGAAAAACGCCTATATTTACGTGTACATTAAATCCAGTATTTAATGAATCGTTTAGTTTTAACGTACCATGGGAAAAAATAAGAGAATGTTCCTTGGATGTTATGGTGATGGATTTTGATAACATTGGAAGGAACGAGTTAATAGGACGAATATTATTAGCTGGTAAAAATGAAAATGAAATATCTACAGCTCAATTGTAACGATTCTTTACTTAAATCAATATTTTTGTATGCAATTACTAGGGAAAAACGGTTCTGGAGCATCGGAAACTAAACATTGGCAAGACATGATCTCAAAGCCCAGACAAACTGTAGTACAATGGCATCGCTTAAAACCTGAGTAACTTTAATACGAATTCCTTAATAACATATAATTAACACCAGTGACTACATCGGAGAACACCGTACATTAATGGATGTACATACATTAGTTTATTTAAAGTTGCTTTTATAGCAATATCATAATCATACCAAATGAATGTATAAAGACGAAAATAATTTAAATTTGCACAAATTAATGTTTATTGTTTACAAAAATTTTACCTTTACAAAATAGCTATACAAATATAATGAAGTATTTGTTTTGATAAGAGCAATAGTTTTATACGTACTTATATATATATATATTTTGTCCATAGAAAACATATATGTATATATATGTTTTTTAGGGACATTAATATTATACAAATATTATAAACAATTGTAAATTAGTTCAAAAAATCCTGTTAAAAAACGGAGGTACCACAAAGAAGTACCACTTTTCGATGGAAAAGTCTTTAAAGCTAAAAAATACTGTTGTCCATCACTTTATTTTATTAAGGCATTAAGGACAAACCATTCAAAAACATGACCAAATACAATTTTCGAGTTCTTTCTTTCAAATTATTTAAAATGTATTTTCCTGAGTGTCATTCTCAATCTTGAGAAACTAATCAATTTCGTAATCATATTTCAATCCTAATAAAGTTTAAAAAAAGTAAAAATTTGTAATAATGGTTTAAAAAAGCGTTAAGTAAATACTTATGCGCGAATACTTATATTAAATATTTAATCAAATGTATTTGGTTCTTTCATTAAATTAAGGAATTTACATTCAGTTTGTTAATATTCTAGTTCGCTAAAAATTGTATTTCTTAAAAAAAAACATTTTAAAAATTTTAAAAATGTTGTTTGTTTTTGAATACGATCCTAAAATTTTAAACAAATCGGGTACAGGTGTTAAATAATAAATTTAAACGATAAGAAAGTTGGATATGTCTATCGATATATATTTGCAAGATAGACAACTGTAAAAAATTAAAAATAAATGAAGAGAAAATCATTTAATTTTTGAAAATGTATATAATACGATTGAATTGTGAAATTTGAACATTAAATAGTTCAACAAAAATCAAGAAAACACATGTTACGCTGGTTTAAAATTAAAAAAAAATAATGTCAACATTATAATAAAATATTCTTTAATTGCATACGGTGTCGTATGATAGACATGTAGGTTATTTGAATAGAGAAAGATTGCATTAGCACAATAAACCAGAAAATAAACCATTTTTAAAAGTAACTATAAAAAATTAGCCAACCATTGCCGGAAGAAGCGTCAACTGCGAGAAAAAAAATATGAGACAGTAAGAGAGAAGAAAGAATTAAAAAAGTATATACATAATTGATAACTAAAACTGAGTTTAAAAAACGAAAAATCGAAAATACAACCCACCTTGAAATTACATATTTGTTATATACCTGTTAAAATATTATTAAAATAATTTATTCTTAGCAGCAAATAAAGCATTAAAAAACAATTAATAGTATATTGACTTTAAGGTAGAAATGTACTTGAATGTACGTTTCTCCAACTTTTCCAAAACTACAAAAATTGATGTTGTATTAAATCGAAATATTAAAATTTTTAGATAACATTATAAGCCTTCCGAAATCAAATCGAATAATGTACATAGGTGGTTTAATATGAATTATTTATTTTAATTAAAACAAGGTAAATCGATGAGGAATACCTTTAAAGTATCCAATACGCCATTTCCACCCCAAAAACGTCAAAATATGTCATGCGCACCCTTTTGCAACGAGCTTAGAAGTTTTGTTTACTCAATTGCTTATTTTCTTACCAACTCGAGTGCCGACAGACCGCCCAATACTGACACTCCCACATTTTTGACATGTTCTCAGTTTGTTAATTTTATTATTTATCTTGCCAAATTCAATCGATAACCATAAAACACTTTGGGCACGCCTACAAATCTAAAGTGTTGACACACAAAAAAAGTGTTGACACACAAAATAATTTTTAAAATCTGTCAATTTCTATCGATATGCCAAAAGGAATGTTAAACTTCCTTATTGGCACTTCCACTAGACTAGTAACTGGTATCTGATAGTCGAGGAACTTATTGTATTTATTTATCTTTGTCACCTTGTTTGTTAAAGTTAGTTGGTTAACTAAGTATTATTGCTGGAGCTTTCGGCCGTACCTTTTAAATATTTACAATACAATATTACAATATTTAGTTACAAATTATTAACAATTTACCAAAGGGTACACTAGATATACTATGTAACAGGCAGAAGGATGTGTTTCTGACCATATAAAGTATATATTCTTGATCAGAATCGATAGCGGAATCGATCTGGACATGTCCGTCCGTTCAGTTTTGTATTAGTCTTGTAAATTTCTATATGTATGTTAAACATTTCCGGGTATCCGATAGTCGGTGAACTCAACTATATCGTTGATATAGGAAGTGCTTGCAATGACATATTTTGGATACGGATTTCTTATAAATGCAACCAAAGGCATTAGAATGACAAGATCCGTAACGTTTTAAAATTTGTTTGCACACGATTTTTTTGTGCTGGCTCCCGGCTCTCTCAAATTCTCTCAAATGCTCATGTATTGTAAGTTTGACAATCCCCTTAATTCCACTATTCATCGCTACGATAAAACATCAAATCATCTGCTACGCCAGCAGAGCCAACTACTTCGGCTCCACAGCCGACGCTCTCCTGACCCTCTGCGATGAAAAATCAAAGTAATGCGCTTCATCAGAGAGATGAAAAATTGATGATATTTCAAACAAATTCCTCACCTTTTTATTTCTAGCCTATAGGGTTATGCCGTAGGAAATATAAAGTTTGTGACATGCAAAGAGAAACAAGAGAGAACGCTATAGTCGAGTTCCCCGACTATCTGATACCCGTTACTCAGCTGGTGGAAGTGCGAAGGAGAGTCTTAAACACTGACAGTTTTTGGCAATTTGTGGGCGTTAGGGTGGGCGTGGCAAAAAGTTTTTTTGCAAATCGATAGAAATTTCCAAGACTAATACAAAAATGAAAAAATATTAAAACATTTTTTAAAAGTGTAGGCGTGGCAGCTTTGGGCGGTTTGTGGGCGTTAGAGTGGGCATGGCAAAAAGTTTTTTGGCAAATCGATAGAAATTTTCAAGACCAATATAAAAATGAAAATATATCAAAACATTTCTCAAAAGTGTAGGCGTGGCAGCTTTGGGCGGTTTGTGGGCGTTAGAGTGGGCGTGGCTAAAAGTTTTTTTGCAAATCGATAGAAATTTAAAAGACCAATACAAAAATTAAAAAATATTAAAACATTTTTCAAAAGTGTGGGCGTGGCAGTTTTGGGCGGTTTGTGGGCGTTAGAGTGGGCGTGGCAACATGAATCGACAAACCTGCGCTGCTTTTATGTCTTGGGAGTCTGTATGCTTAATCTCAACTTTCTAGCTTTTGTAGTTCCTGAGATCTCGACGTTCATACGGACAGACAGACGGACAGACGGACGGACGGACAGACGGACGGACGGACAGACGGACGGACATGGCCAGATCGACTCGGCTATTGATCCTGATCAAGAATATATATACTTTATATGGTCGGAAACGCTTCCTTCTGCCTGTTACATACTTTTCAACGAATCTAGTATACCCTTTTACTCTACGAGTAACGGGTATAATTATGTGGGTTAAAGGGTCGGGGACGAGCAAAAGGAAAATAACAATAAGACAACGAAATAGATAAACGGGTTTCTTTTCTAAAAGGCACGCGGCCTATTTCTTGCGGCTAAATTTTTTGGGAGAAGCAGACGCGTTTTTTATTGAGTGCCAAGTATTAAGAAAATGGTAAGTAATTATTTATGCTCGTTAATTAAATGTTTAATCCTATTCGAATTTAATTCATTAATTATTTTAGATAATGGATGCATTTCATGAGTAATAACAAATACAACTTACAAAAGTGTTCATTTAAGGTAAATTGTTTTAAGACATCTACTAATATTCATTATTTTAAGGTTAATCGAACATGTAGTCCCATTTTCCAAAGCTACTGAAACGAAGCTGGCCCGAACTCCGTGAACAACAAGACGTACAAGACTCTGCAATTTTATAGACATTCTATATGTGTTCTTGGTTACACTTAAATCCTATGCATATTTAAATAATAAGTTACATTAAAATAAATTCGATGTTTCATTGGTGGAAATAGGACAAGAAAATCCCCTAAATAATTAATGAAACGGTGATGAAAATTGGTTCTAGAATTCAGTGATTTAACCGTTAAAATGCGCCTAAAAAGCGTTGATTTGTAACGATGATTTTGCGCCACTTAAGCGGTTCTTATATTATTATTATATAATATATTATTATATTTTGTATAGCGATGATTTCCTAGGACATCCCTATGTTAAAATCATCGCTTGATTTCATATAAATTGTGTGGTAATTAAGCGCTCGAAATTTTTTTGAAGTGATGTTTCATTAGTGAAAAGTTTGTGGATGGAACTGCAGGGTATTGATCTTCACTTTATGGACTTTAAATCTATATTAGTTTTGTTCGATTGCCACATTATAATAATACTTGAATACAGCATTGAAATAGTAATAGCTTAATATGTGTACATAATAAAATTTTTTGATAAATTCATGTTTTAAATTAGCATACATAGGATAATAATTTGATTTTGCCTATGTATTTTTTTAATTATGTAGTATATTCATTAGTACAAATTACTAGTATACAAGTTAAACAAGAGAGAACGCTAAGTCGAGTTCCCCGACTATCTGATACCCGTTACTCAGCTAGTGGAAGGGAGAAGGAGAGTCTTAAACACAGTTTTTGGCGGTTTGTAGGCGTTATAGTGGGCGGGGCAAAAAGTTTTTTGGCAAATCGATAGAAATTTACAAGACTAATACAAAAATGAGAAAATATCAAAACATATTTCAAAAGTGTGGGCGTAGCAGCTTTGGGCGGTTTGTGGGCGTTAGAGTGGGCGTGGCAAAAAGTTTTTTGGCAAATCAATAGAAATTTACAAGACCAATACAAAAATGAAAAAATATCAAAACATTTTTCAATGTGTGGGCGTGGCAGTTTTGGGCGGTTTGTGGGCGTTAGAGTGGGCGTGGCAACATGAATCGACAAACTTGCGCTGCGTCTATGTCTCTGGAGTCTGTATGCTTAATCTCAACTTTCTAGCTTTTGTAGTTCCTGAGATCACAGCGTTCATACGGACGGACAGACAGACGGACAGACGGACATGGTCATATCGACTCGGCTATTGGTCCTGATCAAGAATATATATACTTTATATGGTCGGAAACCCTTCCTTCTGCCTGTTACATACTTTTCAACGAATCTAGTATACCCTTTTACTCTACGAGTAACGGGTATAAAAATGTACACGTACATTATTATGTAACAGACCCACTTTCGAGTAGACATATGTTGGATATATTGTCAAGGGATCCAGTTGAGATAAATGCTGATCGTTGACTTTAACAGCTCCATCAGAGCCCTTAATGCATTAGAAAAAATACTTGATAGAATCGGACTTTGGAATACAAAAGGAATTCAACATTTAACTTTTTCAAGTCGACTTGAAGGTTATACCCCGTGGTATTCCCTGGGTACCAATTATTACATGTATTACATATTACTAATAATAATCATATAAATATGGATATGTAAACGGTAGCTAATTCAAGCGGCGATTTAAAACAACTGTAAAAAAAAGTCACGAAAATTTTCTAATAATATTATAAATATTATATCGAAGTTGACCAAAACTTTAAATAAATTTGTTTCTTAGATCAACATTGATTTCATTTCGAAAATCATTTTCTAGGGAGTACTCTTCAATACACACTTTCCTGCTTATGTGAAGTAAATTCAAGTGAATTCTATTTTAGATTTTTATACCCGTTACTCGTAGAGTAGAAGGGTATACTAGATTCGTTGAAAAGTATGTAACAGGCAGAAGGAAGGGTTTCCGACCATATAAAGTATATATATTCTTGATCAGGACCAATAGCCGAGTCGATATGACCATGTCCGTCTGTCCGTCAGTCCGTCTGTCTGTCCGTCCGTATGAACGCTGTGATCTCAGGAACTACAAAAGCTAGAAAGTTGAGATTAAGCATACAGACTCCAGAGTCATAGACGCAGCGCAAGTTTGTCGATTCATGTTGCCACGCCCACTCTAACGCCCACAAACCGCCCAAAACTGCCACGCCCACACTTTTGAAAAATGTTTTGATATTTTTTCATTTTTGTATTGGTCTTGTTAATTTCTATCGATTTGTCAAAAAACTTTTTGCCACGCCCACTCTAACGCCCCCAAACCGCCCAAAGCTGCTACGCCCACACTTTTGAAAAATGTTTTGAAATGTTTTCATTTTTGTATTGGTCTTGTAAATTTCTATCGATTTGCCAAAAAACTTTTTGCCACGCCCACTCTAACGCCCACAAACCGCCCAAAGCTGCTACTCCCACACTTTTGAAAAATGTTTTGATATTTTTTCATTTTTGTATTAGTCTTGTAAATTTCTATCGATTTGCCAAAAAACTTTCTGCCACGCCCACTATAACGCCTACAAACCGCCAAAAACTGTGTTTAAGACTCTCCTTCTCCCTTCCACTAGCTGAGTAACGGGTATCAGATAGTCGGGGAACTCGACTATAGCGTTCTCTCTTGTTATGCTCTCAATTTTACCAATAAAGTGGATGCTTTAATGTCTTTGGTTCAGTGATGCGTTCTAGTTTCCACTCTGTGGGACCCGTGCGGTTATCCGTGAAAATGACGACGCACCTATTTGGGCTGAGCTTGTAAGTGTCCGTCCACGAATTAAGAGTTAAGGGGCCAGACCAGACCTCCTCCTGGCACCGTGATTGCTTAAGGTCCAGGCTGGTGTTACATCCCGCTTCCGTAGCTTAGCGAGAATATAATTTATCCATGGCTGTGACGATGCGTTCGTAATGAATAGCGCGTTTATGGGCTTCTCGAGTGCTATGATACCTATTTCCTGGAGTTTGCTCGCATTTTTGCGACTAAGTTTACTGGTCGTTTTCGCTCTTAGGCAGAATTCCACTCTTCTAACGCCAACTTTGTTCAGATTTCCGCAAGCTTTTTGATAGATTTCCGTCTCAGATTATTATTTAGCCAATGCTTGTTTTCTGAAGTAATTTTCCTTCCTGAGGCGGTAACTTCTGCAACACCTACCGATTCCGCTTTTGTATGTTCTTGCGGGACAATCAGGTTACAAATAGAACAAACTTTTTTCTGTTAGTCTACTCGCTACTAAGAACGTGCGGCAAGAGCGGAAGTTTTTGTGTGATCGTCCCATTAAATTTATATACATATAAAGTGATCGCCCGTTGTGTTTCACAGATTTTGTCCTCCTCTGTTTGGGAATGATTGCTTCCCTAGGTACTGCCGCTCGGGGCTCAGACTAGGGTAAACAGGTTTCATGAACGTTCCCGCTGGGTTCACGCCACGTAATCCCTTAAGCAGTCGTCCACGTCTTCATTATATTCTGACACGGGTTTATGATGGAATAGGTTAAAGTTCTATCGATTTCGCCGGGTAAATGCTAGGGTCTGATCGTCATTAGTGTTGTAGAAAGACGTCTCAACCCTTCCGCGTTCTGCCTTCGAGGACCTCAGGTTCCTGTGTCTCAATTCAGGTAACGATCTTGCTGACTTTCACGGCTTCAATGTTCTAAGTGCGTCGGATAACCGACGGCCGGTAAAACTTAACCTAACCTAACCTAACCTAACCTTCACGGCCTCATCTCCTTTGCATTTCACTTGCTTCACGTTTTTAATTTTTGATTTTCGATGACAGTCTTGCGCTCGGCCCGTTAAATGGGCCTCCGTCAATCCTCGGCGTCTTTGCTCTTCACATCCATTGTCCCCACTTTTACCGTTTGTGAATTTGCTTTTATTATACAATTATAATCCATTATTAAAAACGTTAGTTTAGTTAGTTTTTGAATTGAGAAAAGTATGTTTTATAGTGTTGTATATCAATGTGCAACAGATTTTTATAATTTTTTTTTTTTGACGAAGTACGCATGAATTATGGATCTTTTGTAGAACGTCTCTTTTCCAAATTCCGCAGTCAAGAGAATTATAAGTTATATTCGGTTCCTCGGATGCCTAATAAATTCCCGGGAGTTAAGTTAATTCCTGTTCCAATCTTGGCTCTTGAATCACAACGCTAAACATGTACTTAGAAGATAAAACTGCGTATGAAGGAGCAAATTAACACAGATTTAAAAAAAAAACAAGGGAGAACGCTGTAGTGGAGTCCCCCGACTATCTTATACCCGTTACTCAGCTAGTGAAAGTGTGAAGAAGACAACTGCCCAAAACTGCCAATCCCACACTTTTAAAAAATGTTATGATATTTTTTCATTTTTATATTAGCCTGGTACATTTCTCTCGATTTGCCCAAAAACTATTTGCCACGCCCACTCTAACGCCCACAAACCGCCAAAAACTGTCAGTGTTGAAGTCCCTTCTTCGCACTACCAATACCAAAGTAACGGGTCTCAGTCGGGGAACTCGACTTTAACATTCTCTCTTGTTTAATCTAAGGATACGACCATTACACCCAGAAAACTTGAAAACGAAGGAAGTCGATATCGGTTGCCCTCAGCGTTCCTAGTGCCTTAATCATGCATAATGAGTGGAAAATCTTCTTTTAAAAAGGAGCTATCGATTTTACCTGAATGAAGTGTGAAGTGCAACTGAAAAATTTCGGCTTTATAATTGTTAATGACCTTTTTAGCGAAGGAAGCAACCCATTTTATCTAGTTTTATTAATAAATAAAAGTATGCTATAATTAAAATAATGAAAACATTTAATGCTAAAATGCATTACAAACACACAAGAAAGACATTATCTTAAACTTCTTAATAGTGTAAAATTACATCTAAAATTAATTCGGTCATGAACCAGTAGAAAATTTTACTTCACTGACCAAAGCTGTTAATATTATTTTTGAACTTTACACACATTCCTTGTATAATAGGCCCCTCATATAATAGGTGTATATAGCAGCATAACTTAACATAATTAACACTAATCGATAACATCCTCATCATTCATCGTTATAGAAAAATACCATGGAGTTCTCACGAACGTTTTTTTAACTTTAAAGTTCGTTTTTCTTTAAATAAAATGTCATACATTAGCTGTGGCGTTAACACGCAACAAAACAAACTGTAATGCACGCCCTCTTTATCCAAAAGTTATAAGCAATAGGGGTGCAACTAGCTCGTTGAGTCAGACTGAAAGCAACTCAGTCCACCGGCCTCATTCATTTACATTCAACATCGGAAAAAATGCTGACACTACGGATATGGAGCGACGAAGATCGACCACCCGGGGACTAATAGCAAATCTTAGAATTCATTCTAGCTCAGACTCCAGTAACATAGACGCAGCGCAAGCTTGCCGAGTCATGTTGCCACGCCCATTATAACACCCACAAACCGCCCAAGGCTGTTACGCCCACGCTTTTAATAAATACTTTGATATGTTTTCATTTTTTTTTACAAATTTTGTAAATTTCTATAGATTTGCCTAAAAAACTTTTGCCGCGCCCACCCTAAAGCTCACAAATCGCTTAAAACTTTTTTGTTAGTCTTGTAAATTTCTCTTGATTTGCCAAAAATCGTTTTGCCACGCATACTCTAACGCCCACTTGCTGAGAAACCTGTCTCAGATGGTTAAGTTACTCGACTATAGCATTCTCTCTTGTTTTATCTGTGAAGGACCTAGTAACACGTCCTTCAGTGGATAACAAATACCTTGCTCTCAAGACTCTGGAAAGACAAAATCAATAGTATCAACCCATTAATATCAATCCGAAATTCTGGTAAATCGCATTATTCTGGAAACAATAGCGGTCGGACAGAACCCGATTCGGAGCTTTTTTAATACCATGAAAGGTTTGGTTCCAACTTTAGAAAGTGCAGGCAGCCATGCTCATTCAGCACATTTTTCGACTTAACAACTAAAAACTAGCGTTACTCAATATGTACCAAATGAAGAATCTCAACCATGCAAGGCGCACTTTTTCACTAGCGATTAATACGAAAGTTTGGCACCGTGGCAAAGTGAAGTACCGATGAAACTTTACTTAATGTGTTCGTCATATTTTTGAAACCAATGGGTAGCTCGATTGCCGATCGACCCCGTTGTTAGCTGGGAAAAAACACCCCTCCACCAAGGCAGAAATAAATCTTCTTATAGATCGCGGAAAGTGTCGTCCTTTTAAAAACCTTTGGTCCAGCACACTCTTGTGTAGACTACCAAAACTGAACGCAGCTACGGTACCAGATAGATACATAACCTGCAAAATTTTACTGGATAACTCCACGAAATAAAAGTATTCTCCACTTTGGCCACAACTGCACTTCTAGGACTACGTACATGTTTTAAATAAGACTTAAAATCATAGGCCACAGAAATGTTATATTAAGTTCCATTATGCCTTCCCAACGAAGGCATCTTTGATGACTTGGACACAAGCGCGGATCCTTCAACATTCTTATCAATATTCAGAGAACACATACAACGGATGCGACCTTCTCTGACCAGTCACCACATTAAAAAAAAGTTATTCAGATTAAAGGGGATTGATCAATGCCCGCATGTATTTGTCCGGACACACTCCTCACCATACACAGGTCCATATAAAGTTTTAAGCCGACTTACAGATATTTTTTTTCATAGTTAAAGTGAAAAACAAGATGGCGGTGTCTGTTGATCTACTAAAACCGGCACATTTGGTAGTGGCTGATAACAACAAAGACTCTTCAAATGCTCCGAAGGTAGTACGAACGTATTGACAACAACCGAATCCAATCGTGACGCCAGCACTGGAGGGTGAACCTTAAACCTAAAACTTTTTTATTTAATCTACTTGGCATATGCGAATCGGCAATTAAAGTACTATGATCAACAAAAACAACATTATTCAAAAGTATGGGTATAAAAGTTTTTATTACTCGCCAGTCAGAGAGCCACTTTTTAATGTCCATGAAGTGCAAAGCCAGCTGTTCTGTAGCTTGGATTGGGGACCTTGAACGGTCGAATGTTTAAGATACGTCTAAAAATACGGAAGATGAGTATTCACGATTTTTGAATGCAGTTCTTATTTCCGTTGTTATTACGAGTACATGTACATTCTCAATGGCTCGTGGCTTTCGCAAAAACCAAATTGTTGGGCTGGGACTTTGTTGAGGGCTCTCAAATGTAGATTATGACGGGTTAGCAGGCATTATTCTACAAATTTTAAAATACATGAGAGTAGACTTATTGGTCTGTAAGATGATGTGTGATCTGTATTAGGCTTTGGAATCATTATGATGATTCCATCGTTGTGAGAAGTAACTATAGCAAATTGCAAAATGTGGCAGCTCGATGATCATTTCCGGTTTTATACGGTTGTAGCCAGGGAATTTTTTCGGGCTGAGTTAGTCTTTAATTATTTTAGTTGTTTTTTTGGACGAAACAGTTTTCAGTTTAGTATTTCGTTTGTAAAATTCTATCGATTGGTCAAAAGACCTTTTTGGCACCCCCACTCTAACGTCCACAACCCACCCAAAACTGCCACGCCTACACCATGATGTTTTGATATTTTTTAATCTTGTAAATTTATACCGATTTTTAAAAAAACTTTTTGCCACGCCCACAAGCCTTTTAAAACTGTCACGTCCCTTTTGAATCATTTTGTAATGTTTTTTGATTTAATTTTTTCCCCCTATTTCTATCAATATGCTCGAAAAAGTGAAGATTGTTTGTTCGCGCTTCCACTAGCTGAGTGAAGAGTACTCGACTATAGCGTTGTCTCTTGTTATACCCGTTACTCGTAGAGTAAAAGGGTATACTAGATTCGTTGAAAAGTATGTAACAGGCAGAAGGAAGCGTTTCCGACCATATAAAGTATATATATTCTTGATCAGGATCAATAGCCGAGTTGATCTGGCCATGTCCGTCTGTCTGTCCGTCCGTATGAACGCTGTGATCTCAGGAACTACAAAAGCTAGAAAGTTATGATTAAGCATACAGACTCCAGAGACATAGACGCAGCGCAAGTTTGTCGATTCATGTTGCCACGCCCACTCTAACGCCCTCAAACCGGCCAAAGCTGCCACGCCCACACTTTTGAAAAACGTTTTGATATTTATACCCGTTACTCGTAGAGTAAAAGGGTATACTAGATTCGTTGAAAAGTATGTAACAGGCAGAAGGAAGCGTTTCCGACCATATAAAGTATATATATTCTTGATCAGGATCAGTAGCCGAGTTGATCTGGCCATGTCCGTCTGTCCGTCTGTCCGTATGAACGTCGAGATCTCAGGAACTACAAAAGCTAGAAAGTTGAGATTAAGCATACAGACTCCAGGGACATAGACGCAGCGCAAGTTTGTCGATTCAGGTTGCCACGCCCACTCTAACGCCCACAAACCGCCCAAAACTGCCACGCCCACATTTTTGAAAAATGTTTTGATATTTTTTCATTTTTGTATTGGCCTTGTAAATTTCTATTGATTTGCAAAAAAACTTTTTGCCACGCCCACTCTAACGCCCACAAACCGCCCAAAGCTGCTACGCCCACACTTTTGAAAAATGTTTTGAAATTTTTTCATTTTTGTATTGGTCTTGTAAATTTCTATCGATTTGCCAAAAAACTTTAACGCCCACAAACCGCCCAAAGCTGCTTCTCCCACACTTTTGAAAAATGTTTTGATATTTTTTCATTTTTGTATTAGTCTTGTAAATTTCTATCGATTTGCCAAAAAACTTTCTGCCACGCCCACTATAACGCCTACAAACCGCCAAAAACTGTGTTTAAGACTCTCCTTCTCCCTTCCACTAGCTGAGTAACGGGTATCAGATAGTCGGGGAACTCGACTATAGCGTTCTCTCTTGTTTTTCATTATACCCGTTACTCGTAGAGTAAAAGGGTATACTAGATTCGTTGAAAAGTATGTAACAGGGAGAAGGAAGCGTTTCCGACCATATAAAGTATATATATTCTTGATCAGGATCAATAGCCGAGTCGATTTGGCCATGTCCGTCTGTCCGTCCGTCTGTCCGTCTGTCCGTCTGTCCGTCTGTCCGTCTGTCTGTCCGTATGAACGTCGAGATCTCAGAAACTACAAAAGCTAGAAAGTTGAGATAAGGCATACAGACTCCAGGGACATAGACGCAGCGCAAGTTTGTCGAATCATGGTGCCACGCCCACTCTAACGCCCACAAACCGCCCAAAACTGCAACGCCCACACTTTTGAAAAATGTTTTAATATTTTTTCATTTTTGTATTGGTCTTGTAATTTTCTACCGATTTGCAAAAAAAAATTTTGCCACGCCCACTCTAACGCCCACAAACCGCCCAAAACTGCCACGCCCACACTTTTGAAAAATGTTTTAATATTTTTTCATTTTTGTATTGGTCTTGAAAATTTCTATCGATTTGCAGAAAAAACTTTTTGCCACGCCCACTCTAACGCCCACAAACCGCCAAAAGCTGCCACGCCCACACTTTTGAAAAATGTTTTGATATTTTTTCATTTTTGTATTAGTCTTGTAAATTTCTATCTATTCGCCAAAAAACTTTTGGCCACGCCCACTCTAACGCCCACAAACCGCCAAAAACTGTCCTTCGCACTTACACTAGCTGAGTAACGGGTATCAGATAGTCGGGGAACTCGACTATAGCGTTCTCTCTTGTTTTTATATTGGTCTTGTAAGTTTCTATCGATTTACCAAAAAACTTTCTGCCACGCCCACTATAACGCCTACAAACCGCCAAAAACTGTGTTTAAGACTCTCCTTCTCCCTTCCACTAGCTGAGTAACGGGTATCAGATAGTCGGGGAACTCGTTCTCTCTTGTTATACCCGTTACTCGTAGAATAAAAGGGTATACTAGATTCGTTGAAAAGTATGTAACAGGCAGAAGGAAACGTTTCCGACCATATAAAGTATATATATTCTTGATCAGGATCAATAGCCGAGTCGATCTGGCCATGTCCGTCTGTCCGTCCGTCTGTCCGTCCGACTGTCCGTCCGTATGAACACTGAGATCTCAGGAACTACAAAAGCTAGAAAGTTGAGATTAACCATACAGACTCCAGAGACATAAAAGCAGCGCAAGTTTGTCGATTCATGTTGCCACGCCCACTCTAACGCCCACAAACCGCCCAAAACTGCCACGCCCACACTTTTGAAAAAGGTTTTGATGTTTTTTCATTTTTGTATTAGTCTTGTAAATTTTTATCGATTTGCCAAAAACTTTTGGCCACGCCCACTCTAACGCCCACAAACGGCCCAAAGCTGCCACGCCCACACTTTTGAAAAATGTTTTGATATTTTTTCATTTTTGTATTAGTCTTGTAAATTTCTATCAAATTTCCAAAAAACTTTTTGCCACGCCCACTCTAACGCCCACAACCGCCAAAAACTGTCAGTGTTGAAATTTCTTCTTCGCACATCCACTAGCTGAGTAACGGGTATCAGATAGTCGGGGAACTCGACTATAGCGTTCTCTCTTGTTTTTAGTATAAGAAACTTCACAGTTCTTTTATGTTAGGTCACATAGTATTCCCGATAAGTTAAGGGGCTTGGTAGATGATTCCGGCACGTTGATTTTTACTGTAGTTGCATGTCACATGCGCATTCGAATTTCAATAAGCTCTCTCATTTAGTTTCAGTTTCTCAGAGCACTAGTATCCATTTTTAGAACGTTTGGTTCGCTCAGGCCCTTTGGGTCGCTTATGTATTTGTTCATTAATTTGGTTTCATGCACATATGTCTCTCAAAGAGAATAACAGTTGACGAGAACAAAAATCCACGCAGTCATCTGCAATTTGCCCATTTTAAATTTAGTCTATAAGCACAAGTTTTGCATAACACAGCTACTCAGTTATTGTTCAGTGTGCTACAAATTTTCATTATATATGTTCATGTAAGTGGTCACAAAAAAATTAAATTGAGTTTTTCACATAATTAAAAACGGTTAGGTCTTAGAGCTGCTTTAACTATGTATATCAGTAAACTCAAAGACTTAATTAACATTAAGTGCTTATATTAAATCCTGGTTTACTTAAAGAAAAAATAAGAGTTTTATTTCAGCGTTGACTTTTATATAGTATTACATTTTGTAGCCTAATAACATTAAAGACGAGCCAATGCTTTACTTTAAATTTCTAGACATTAGTCTACGTAGAGTGGCGAAAGTGTACTTTTGATGTATTTCTCCGTAACTTTTTTGTGGATTTTCCCTACAGTAATAGTTGAGTCTCTCGACTAACGGGTATCTAAGAGAGATCTAGTCATATAAGTTGGAAGGCGAGCCGTAACGACGGTTCCATTATTTGCTTGACCGTTATTCGAAAGATGTCTTTATAGAGTTTTCTAATTGACACGGAAAATAACGGACATGGCTTAATCGACTTAATGATCTTAAATAAGAATATGTATACTTTACAAGGTCAAAGGGGCTTCTTACATAATTTTGAACGAATCTAGTATACACTTTAGTCTACGAGTAACGTATAAAAATATTTTTAAACACGTATATGTTTCTTTTACGATTTTATATATTACATTGGTTAACCTAATTCACTGAATAAAATTGTACTTCCTATAGAATAGATAGATATAGAATGTGAACGTAAACACTTTTACTCAAGGCTAATAGAAAATTGTATTGAAAATCTTTAGAGATAAAAGAAATTCGCGAGGGATAATTCGTATATTTTATAAGTACAAAAGTAACCATTTTTACAATTGTGGCTGATGACGCTGTTGTGGCGTAATATCACCGACAAAAAACCGACTAACTGTTAAAATGTATTTATAAGATTTTGAGGAATTTTTTAAATTAAACTTATTGTTGCGTTTGTCTGTTTGTAACAAAGCGTAATTATAAAATATTCTTATAACCGTTACTCGTAGAGAAAAAGGCTATACGGGATTCGTTGAAAAGTATGTAGCAGACAGAAGGAAGCGTTTTCGACCATATAAAGTATATTTATTCTTGATCCGTCCGTCTGCCTGTCCGTCCGTATGAACGTCGAGATCTCAGGAACTAAAAAAACTAGAAAGTTGAGATTGACCATGTAGACTGCAATGACAAGTTTTTTTGCCATGCCCACAACGCCCACAAACCTTCCAAAACTGCCACGACCAAGCATTTGCAAAATGTTTTTATATTTTTTCAATTTTTTTGTTAGTTTTATAAACGATTTGCCAATAAGCTTTTTGCCTCACCCACCCAAACTCCGATAAACCGCTCAAAAATGCGCTTGAAAAATGCGTTGATGTCTTTTTATTGTTTTATAAATTATGTAAATTTCTTTTTCTATTTCTTGTAAATTTTGTTTCCATTTCCCAACAATTTTTTTAGAGTACTATAAATAAGACTATTGCGTTCTCTCTTGTTTCTATTAAATAGCCTATTGTGTTTGTTTTAGCATTTAAGATTTTCTAAGTTGAGTATAAAATAATTGTTCGTCACAAAAGTCGAAAAAGTCGAAAAGTCGTTACTAGTTTTTACCTCGTTACGAAATGTTTTTTTTTTTAGATAATGTATATATGTTTATTCTTATTCAGGATCACTAGGCGAGTATATCTGGAAATGTCCTATAAAAGTCGAAAACTTCCCGAGAACTGTAGCAGCTAGAAAGTTGGGATAAAGCATGCAGATTCTAGAGAAGTAGACGCAGTATTGCAAGCTGCCCAGAACTGCTACGCGGAAACTTTTAAAAAATGTTGCTCAGAATAGTTATTAAATTTGTATAACTACATAGGAAGTATTTATTCATTTCAATAAATTTTTTAATTTCCTGTAGACTGCTTTCGATGTAAGCAATGCCATACTCGATTCAATGAAAATAACAATACCTGAGGTATGTTTATACCAGAAACTTTAAGAGGCTGTATGATCGAGACGGACGTTTCTTCTTATCTGCAAACATCATCATCGGGACAGGTAAAGCGCCGTACCTTAAAATTTTTAGGTTTTTATGAAAAATAACTTGGTAGTGTTGCTTAAACCAAACCGTCGGTAAATTATTTAGTAAGATAGATAAGATTACAAGTGCGATAATTTATATAGAACTAACTTATGCTTTCGTTTATGTATATTTACATTTTACTTTCAAGAATTACCCAAATAATCGGATTTTACTAATTTTATCGTCAGGTATGCATATTATGTTTGTTGACCAGGATAAGAAATATGCTTAAATTCGTTTATGTATCTATTTAGATTTCCCGTTATCGTAAAAATCTCATGCTTTTTATTATTAATGTTATCTGAAGTTAAAGTGGATTAGTAATAAATTTGAGGGTGTCTTTTAATATAGTAATGGAAAGCACACATCTAATATACAAAAATAGGGGCCACAATTGCGAAAACCGGAACCGCAATGAATCCCGTCAATATTATTGTTAGAATATATATATATTATTATCTACATATGCAACTAATTATATAATTGTGTAAAAATAAGTAAATTACATCCACAGTATATAATCTGCAATTATATATATATTTACGCATATATATTCGTATGCGGATTCTTGTTGTGATGTTTGATTTCGGCATTCAGACGAGTCTCGCTTTCAAAATTGATGTTTCATGTCGCTTCTCAAAAGAAAGCTGATCTCAATCTCCGTGTTGTTTAGTTATCGTTTCTTACACAATTACACACAATATTACTTCCGTTTTTTCTTCAGTTTATATAAAATAAATGTAAGATATGCACATTAAATGCATTCCAACCAACTACATTTTTCATCACTAAAAGACTTACAGTTGAGCTATTAAAATTGATAATTCAAATTGCCTTTTGATCAAGATGTGTTTAATTGGACTATCGTAGAAGATTTGCCATTCTGTGGGCCTCCACTGTGATTTGAGTTACGCAAACGCGTAATTTACGAACTGCAAAGACCAGTAGAGACAGGGCCCCGGTAGTAAATGATGAGTCTTTTCTCTCAAATGTGTAAATACCTTATATTTACTAATATTTAACTGTATTTATGAAAGCCTATCAATAATTTGTATTAATAATTTTGAGATGAAGTCTTCTCGTCCAATCAGTCTGGAATTTCAAAAATTTTCGACCGATATTTAACTTTTTTCACAGCACATAATTGTTAAAATTAAATTTATTCATCTTTTTATGATGCTTGTCTTAATTCATAATCTTGCCTTACCAAAACAAAGGTCAACTCGTTTAAACGGACCCTCTTTCCTCCACTTGTAAGCAATGCAAATAATCCACAGCACCTAATAAATATATTTTTTTAATTTTCTTTGTATTTACAATACCGCGTTCAACGTGAGCTGTAAAATAATATTACTTTTTGAGGCAGACATACATATATTTGTCATTTTACCTCTAAAAATTCAGAACTTTTCCGTCTATAGCTTAACAATTTTTCTTGTTTGAGCGATTTGAGTTTTATGGTTTAAATTCAAACAAATAAAGCAACACTGTCACACTAAAATAACTGCACATTATTTTACATACGAGCCACAACTACTCTTAATTCGAACAGCATTTGTTTTTTTGCAGTGTGCAATTTCAACACATGATATTTTCAATTAAATGGTAGAAGGTACTGCAGATCAGTCAAAGTCAGAAATCAGCGTGTTGATTAGAGATTATTATCAATCTGGGAACAATTACTGAAATAGGCAAAGAATTAAAAGTGTATAAGTCGTCGGTGCATCGAGTGATACAATTGTGCAAGAAAACTGGGAACATTGAAAATAATACTGCAAATAAAGGCTAGACATCAGCAATAAGACTCTGTGACAAAAGGGAACTGTAAAGGATGATTGTCGCCAATCATTAAGAAATTTGGTCGCAGAAAATAGGTCAAGCGAAAATTGACGCGACTGCAGTTACAAACAAGAGAGAACGATTATGTAATACCCGGAACTTAGCTAGTGGAAGTGGGAAGGGGTCTCCTTAACACTAACAGTTTTTGGCGGTCTGTGGGCGTTAGAGTGGGCATGGCAAAAATTTGCCATCGATAGAAATTTATAATACTAACAAAAAATATAAAAACATTTTTCAAAAGTGTGGGCTTGACAGTTTTGGGGGGTTTGTGGGCGTGGCAACATGGGTCAACAAATTTGCATTGCGTCTATGTCGATTCAGTCAGATTCAGCAATCTCAACTTTTTAGCTTTTACGGTTGCTGGGATCTCGACGTTCATATGGACAGACGAACGGACATGGCCAAATAGATCTTGCTATCGATCCTGATCAAACATATGTACATATGTGGTCGGAAAAGCTTCTGCCTGTCAAATACTTTTCAACGAATCTAGTATACTTTTATACTTACTTTTTTACTTACCTTTTTACTCTACGAGCAACGGGTATAAATATTGAATATGGTTTCTAAAAAGTATGTTTTCTTATTATTTATCTATCATACCCAAAAACTTATCTGACTCGTAGGCAATGGGACACCATTATATTTTGGCGATTAAGCTTAATTTGATGTTAGTGTTGGGGATACGAGACACCAACATACCATAAAGACTGCCTTAAAAGGAAAGTATAGTGTCTTGCAAGCACTATGGTATGGTATTAAGAAAACTGTATTGTTTGAAGGCTTACTATATTAATATTTGGAAGAAAGTTTGCTGCCATTAATATAAAAACTAACAGGTTGTGGTGACTTTCCTTTTAAGCAAGACTGAGCATCATCGCACTCAGCCAAAACAAAAAAGAATGCTTTGAAATGAGCCGCAAAGGAACATTTCTGACCTCAAAATTAAGTTGAAAGAGATGTGAGACTCGATTTCTCGAGAACATCGCCTAAATTTTTTTTAATTCAAAACGTGTTTAATGTCTAATACAGGCCAGAGGCGACGTTACACAATTCTAATATTAATTAATTTGTTATAATACGCAGCGTTTTTTATCGCTTAAGTCTACAGCTTTAATAAAATAATCATATTTTTATTGTTGTTAAAATTATAACACAATTTGTGGGCGTGGCAAAAAGTTTGTTAGTAAATCGGTAATACAAAAATGAAAAAATATCAAAACATTTTTCAAAATTGTGGACGTGGCAGTTTTAGGCTGTTTGTGGGCGTGCCAACATGAATTGACAAAGTTGCGCAGCGTCTATGTTTTTGGAGTCTGTATGCTTAATCTAGCTTTTGTAGTTCCTGAGATCTCGACGTTCATATGGACAGACGGACGGATAAGGCCATATCGACTCGGCTATTGATCCTAATCAAGAATATATATACTCTATATGGTCGGAAACGCTTTCTTCTGCTTGTTACATACTTTTCAACAAATCTAGTATACCCTTTTACTCTACTCTAACGGGTATAATGGTGAAAAGCGTTTGTTAAACGAATGGGGATGATAATCTAAAAGAAATTTAAAGCGTGCAAGAACTTGCAGAAATCAGCAGAGAGCAATATGTGAACGGAACAAAAAGCAAAATGCAGAATCGTGTCGGAGCAAGTGGAAAGCAAATTTATATATATTTTTTTTATTTTTTTATATTTTTTTTATATATTATATATTTTTATACCTGTTACTCGTAAAGTAAATACTATATATTCGCTGAGAAGTATGTAACAGACAAAAGGAAGCGTTTCCGACAATAGTATATATATTCTTTATTCTATAAAAAAATATTTATTCTATATTCTTTCTCTCCGTCCGTTTGTCTGCATGTCCGCATGAGCGTCGAGATCTCAGGAACTATAAAAGCTAGAAAATGAGTATGCTGACTCTAGAAATATAGACGCAGCGCAAGTTTATTGACCCATGTTGTCACGCCCACTCTAACGCCCACAAACCGCCAAAAACGGTCAGTGCTAAAATTTCTGCTTTGCACATTCACTAGCTAATAACGGGTATCAAATAGTCGGAGAACTCGACAATAGCATTCTCTCTTGTTTTATTGTAGATTCATAAAATATCTAATGTGTAAATGGTTTTTATTTGATAACTTATAGTTATATTTAAAATGTACAGTTTTTTAAGTCTCTATTCTATTCCTAAATCTTGATTTAGCCTATATTTAAAGCACATATTACATTAAGTTGTTTGCACTAAGACATCTAAAATGAATTTTAATTAACACGTCAGTTACTAATTTAATGCCTCTTTCACATATAGGATGAATTTCACCCTTTTATTGAGGCACTCTTACCGTACGTCAAATCATTTTCCTACTCTTGGTTTAATTTGCAAGCCGCCAAACGAAAATATTATAAAAAACATGAAAAACGTATGTCGCTGGAAGAAGAAAGACATTGTAAGGACGAACTCCAGGTATTAATTTAAAAAACATATTTTACGAAAGTATAAAAGTATGTATTTTTTAGAATGAAAAGACTGAGGTGAAGCAAAAGTGGGCTTCTCGTCTTCTTGGAAAACTCAGAAAAGACATTACACAAGAAAGTCGAGAGGATTTTGTTCAATCTATAATTGGAAAAAGAAAATCAATTTGTGTTCTTTCAAACCCCGATCAAAAAGGAAAAATGAGACGAATAGACTGCTTAAGACAGGCTGACAAAGTATGGCGGCTTGATTTGGTCATGGTTATACTCTTCAAGGCGATTCCATTAGAAAGCACAGATGGTGAGCGGTTAGAAAAAAATCCGGAATGCTTACATCCAGGATTATGTGTAAATCCGTACCATATAAACGTTTCTGTTCGAGAATTGGACTTGTATTTGGCCAACTTTATAAATACTCATAATTCATTTAATAATACAAATACGTCTTTTACAACTACTCCGGGCGTAAGATCGCCACATTTAACTATATATAATCGAAGTAACGATCCAAACAGAAAAAATGAGGTCGCTGACATGAAAAATGACGTCGTTAGGCAAAATCCATATAATGGTGTAGTTTGTAATGATATTATTTTAGCAACTGGAGTATTTTCTTCTCAAGAACTGTGGTCCTTATCCAAAGGTACTAGTTATTTTCAAATTATGCACTATCTCAACAGACTATGTAAATAATCACCTACTTATACTTACAAATAACGTTTTACATAAATTATATAAGTAATTTATTTTAGAGTAAATAATGCTGTTGACCACGCATATTTACCGAGATAGATGGTTTTAACCTTATGACTTGAAAAAGGGACCCGATAGTAGACCTAACATATGCTAGAAGTTAAAAAATCGTGCAATTATTTGGAAATACGCATTAAATTAAAATAGTATAAATTCATTTAATTTAAAAAAAGTAGGCGGGACTGTTTCAGGGTTTTGTGCGCGTGGCTATTGATTCAAAACAGGCTAGTTTAAGTAAGTATATGTAATGTACATTAAACATTGGCTCGGAATAACTTCCTTCTACTTGTTATCTTTATTTTTCGAAAAGCGGTAACAAATTTTAAGTTACCTTGTTATCATTTTAGTTCGATAAGCTGGTAATGCTAATGTTACTTCATGTCTACCGTAAGTCAATATAACGGGAAGCTTTTCAAACGTTTCCCGGTAAAATTCTTTACAACCCTTTAAATGTTGTTTAACTGTATAGTACCAGATTGAATGCGGAGCAGCCCTCATGATATTTCAATGATGGTTTAGTTCTGCAACATTATATAGAAGCAGAATAATTGAATTTTTTAAATTACATTTTAGTTAGCTTAATTTTAAATTTTATGCTCCTTATATTTTGCAAAAATTTATTTCTGTACTTTAATACAATGTTTAAACTGGGCCATCAATTATCTATGCTTAGCCTGTAAAAAATTTAAAACTATTGTGTCGTGAGTATTTTTGTTTAGTTTTTAGAGTGTTTTTGTCAGTAACATGAATTTCTCGTGAAGCAAACAAAGAAAAAAAAAATTATCAATTTATGGAAAAATGTGCAAATATGACGATGAAATTATCATTAAAGGGAAATTAATATTATCCGGTCTATCAATGGAAATACAGCATTTTGGGGTAAAGTGCATTCCTTAGTCCCAAATAAATTTCCTAAGCAAACTTGGTTTGAAAATAAAATTTAAGTATTGTGAATGGTAATTTTACATAGTCTGCACAAAAAGTATAAGGAAAAAATAATTGTTTTTAATGAAATTTTATTAGATTTAATTTTAGGTGAATCAAATGATGTAAGCCTAAGCTCTAACCTTATAAAGAGGGAGAACACTGGAGCTACCTATGAGTGTAATACATATCAAATTAATTCTGAGTCTTCAATTTCTGCTGCCCAGAGTCTGGTTCAATCTGGGTCAATTGTGGCTAATCCAATTCCACTTGGATACAGCAGTACGTAGATATGCATATGAGATTGTTTTTAAAATTTTCACGAGATCTCCGTATAGTCGATTTTATAGATCAGAGGATTACACAATTATCGCAAAGTCCATTGCAACGTACAGAAGGCACAAACGGCGATGCCCATGATTCTAACAAAAACGATCAAGGCAGCCCACCGCCGACCAGAACTGCATCAGATAATAGTATAAGTAGCTTTTCCTTGATCGTAAGAGCTACTGATAGTTCTATTGGAGATCCAAAAACATCCTCGGACTCATCCATTTCCTTGCATCGCTATACGTCCTTAAATAGTCGGACACTGCCCCAAGGTATTGTAAAAGCATAAAAATAGGATTTATTATTAAAATTTTAAAATGTTTAATTAAATTTCAGCTATCCCACAACATAGTTGCTCCTTGTTACATTCGAATTCCACTAGTCCGTCTAATACTTTATATTACCCCCAACATAATAATACAAGACCATCTCAAACATCTTCCGTTGAGGAAGAAAATCGTGCTGGCTCTGATAAATATTCAACAGAGCCACAAGATATTTCGGACTTTGTCACCTATGTTTGTCAAGATACTAGTCATACGACAACTATAACAGGATCCGCTGATACCCATTCATTTCAACACTCCCATACACTTCCACAAGGACATTCACCGCATTTTCAAATTCATCAACAGCTGCGAACTGCAAAATTGACAAACTCACCATCAACTCATTATCACAGTACAATGCTTCCGCCGATGCTGCCTCCAATGGCTCGACCTGTAGCTATAATTCGCAGTAGCAGTGATCTAACCCTAGTCCAGTCCCCACCTCCATCTTTAACGCTGACAGCACAATCTACAAGCTTGAACAACAATAGTTGTATACCAAAAACTAACTTGCAAACGGATAATATTAGACTTGCAAGTAACCTAGACAACAGCAATAGCCCAAGTAGTACAGATGTTATTCCACACCATGAAATGACCGGAACTACATCTCCTCAACCGCAATCACACACACCGGCCTTAGCGAGTCCCCAATCTTATTTGGATCCTGAACGATGTAAGCTTTTATCAGCTGGCTCAAACATAGGCAGAATTACAACGCAAATGTATCCTTCATCAAGTAATAGAGAATATTTTAATCATTTTCATTCGCAGCCCACATCGGTAAGTAGGAAATGTAGATAAGATGTCTTTTGCATATGCTATAGAACACAAGAGACAACGCTATAGGCGAGTTCCCCGACTATCTGATACCCGTTACTTGTGGGCGTGGCAAAAATTTTTTTGCCAAAACGAGAGAAAGACTAACAAAAAGTGAAAAAATATCAAATCATATTTAAAAAGTTTAAGCGTGGCCGGTTTGTGGGCGTTAGAGAGGACGCGGCAAAAAGTTGTTCTACAAATCGATAGACGTATGCAATACTAATAAGAAAAAACAAGAGAGAACGCTATAATCGAGTTCCCCGACTATCTGATACCCGTTACTCAGCTAGTGGAACTGCGAAGGAGAGTCTTCAGCACTGACAGTTTTTGGCGGGTTGTGGGCGTTAGAGTGGACGTGGGAAAAAGTTTTTTGGCAAATTTTCAAGACTAATACAAAAATGAAAAAATACCAAAACATTTTTCAAAAGTGTGGGCGTGGCAGTTTTGGGCGGTTAGTGGGCGTGACAACATGAATCGACAAACTTGCGCTGCGTCTATGTCTCTGGAGTCTGTGTGCTTTAGTGGTTCCTGAGATCTCAGCGTTCATACGGACGGACAGACGGACAGACAGACGGACGGACATGGCCAGATCGACTCGGTTATTGATCCTGATCAAGAATATATATACTTTATACGCTTCCTTCTGCCTGTTACATACATTTTAACGAAACTAGTATACCCTTTTACTCTACGAGTAATGGGTATAAATATCAAAACATGTTTTTAAAGTATGGGCGTGTCAGTTTTGGGCGGTTTGTGGGCGTTAGAGTGGGCGTGGCAACATGGGTCAACAAACTTGCGATGCGTCTATGTCTCTGGAGTCTGTATGTTTTCTCTCAACTTTCTAGCTTATGTAGTTCCTGAGACAGACATGGCCAGATCGACTTGGCTATTGATCCCGATCAAGAATATATATATGTTATATGGTCGGAAACGCTTCCTTCTGCTTGTTACATACTTTACAACGAATCTAAAAAAAAAATTGACTCTACGAGTAACGGGTATAAAAAGCAGTAATTGGTGCAAAGAGAAATTTAATTTAAAACACGAGTAACGCATTTAACAGCTTGCGACGCTTTAAACTACATCTTTTTCTACACCGGATCACTAGTTGAGACGATGAAGCAATGTAATTATGAAGCAATGTAAAACTTTACTATTGAAATTATCCTATGAGTCCGAAGTTTTTGAGAATTTGTTTTGAATGGCCTATATTGTCAAAAATTTTTTAACAATTAAGGTACAGTTAATGCACATCCCCATTTCCCAGGCACTCCGACCAACTGTTTTTCTTTTTATACGAATTAATTGTAAAGTAAGAGGGAATACAGGGTTATAACGTCTAGCGTATAAAAGGAAGAGTTTCCGAATTTATAAAGTTTAAAAGTATGTATTAATTTATTGCTATTGACAAATATGTTTAATGAATTTTAAGCTTTTGGGATATGCCGGCTCTATTTCTACAATGTCTGGAGTTATAAGTCCAACAGATCTAACACTTTATTCAGCTCCAATGGCTGTATCACGTTCAAGTACCAGGTCTAGATGGAACGAAGAGGAGCATAATGTAATTCCACATGCTGTATCTAGTACAAACATGGATAATAATCAAGTTATATTAATGGAAGACTGTAAGTTTTTGATTACGTTTGAAGTGACTACTGTTTAATTGACTTAGGAATTTATTTCAGCGACTGGACGTTATATAGATGAGTATTCGAATCGTGACTATGTGTCATGATCTAAGTTCAATAAAAGAAAAGTCAATAAACTCTTTGGCTTGGGCATGCCAAAATGTTGATTATAAAATCAGTAACTAATAAGAGTACCTTAAAGAAATACATAAAATCCTATTGCAATAAGTTTAATTTTTATAATAAGGGAATCATGCTAGATTAAGAATATAGAAAACGTTGTATTTAATTCTAACTAATTATAATTATTATTAAAAGATCTTCAGTAATGTCTGTATAATTGAACCGTTAAAAAGAATATTTTAAAGTCCATAAATAAGCAGAAGAAAGTGAACTATTAATACGTCGGAGAGGTATTATTGTTTTAATTATTTTGTTATTACTGGTCTTGCTAATTTTAATCGGATAAAAAATTGTAGCCACACCTCTTTTAATGCAATACGCTCAAAAATGTCACGCCCACAGTTTCGAAAAAATATAGCAAATTTCTTTTGTTTGCCAAAACATATTTTTGCTGTAAAGATAATAGTCACTACTTCTCTAACATTTACGTTTAGAACAATATAATAATTTATAATTCAAGTACAAAAAGTAATAGACACGCATTGAAATTCCCAGGCTAGACAAAATCACTCTATAAAACAGTATTAAATATCTTATTGCTTTGCAGCTTTTTCAATTTGCCTAGTATTTTTTTATGAATCCATGCTTTTGTGATCTTTAAAGATAAACTCCTCTTAACTACTCTATGACTATAGTAACAGCGTTGCCATAAAAAAATTATTGAAATACCAACATAAAGCTACCAAAGTCTTAATCCATATTTGAGGCATGTATATTACATACTTATTAAAGTAATAGGTATAAACTTTTCAATAGTAAATGCAACATTAAATTGAATATTAAAGCAATATGTTAGCAATATGGCGCGGTGGAAACTTCTTTTTACGAAATTTAATTTTAACCTAAGGCATTAGTAAATGCTTAAATTAAATGAACTATCGAAAATGTATGTTATATAAGGCAACTTTTATTATGACAATAGTAGCACAGGACATCCAATCGTTGCTTTTTTATAAGTAAAGAGGACAAATTTTAGAAAATAGTCGAGTTTGAGTACAGCCGTGAATCAATAAACTTTTAATAATTTGATTTTCTTATGCAAGTTGAACTTATAGAAAATGAATGAAAGCCGTTATAATAAGTGCCTGAAATTTTATCATAAGATTTAAAACTAAAAACCCCAATAATCGAAGTAAAGCAAAATATGTAATTCTTATTCTGAAATAGATCTTTGCAAGCTCCTCTCAATTGGTCAGTTGAGTGGGCATCTATTTCACAAAACTTTAATCACTTAACAGAAGCTTCTCTGCTTGGGTTACATTTTTTGCCCCTAAAAGATTTTTTAACAGCATAATAAAAATGTAAAAATTCAATAATGTGTCGCTGCATTGTAATCGTGAGTTCCAAAACAAATAAAAATGTTAGTACAATAATAATATTAGGTTGATGGAAAACACATAATATATATAAAACTATTTATAAGATTTGGCTGTGAATATAATTATTACGCTAGCGCTATTTGTAATTTAGGGTAAAATGAAAGTGCTTATTATAAAAATATATAATATTGTATTAAAATATCAATATATACACAACTTAAATAGACTGTACACAAACGGAGACTTGGTAATAATAAAGAAATATTTTATCGAACAAATCGAATTAGTTTATAAAAAGTATTTGGATTACATTTTTGATTAGTAACTTGGTATTTCGCGAACCAGAAGAATTTATTACGGACTCCCAAAATTCTTTGACTGGATCTGTACGTTCTAATGATGGTATGTTCACAGCAAATATGGAGCCTTTTGCGTGGTGCCTTTAATAATCTTAATCCAGCAATGCACATTTTATGTTTTCATATCGACTGACGCAGTTCACTGTGTTTCGCCAATTGTTACATGTTCTCCAAGGAACATCTAAAAGAGTCGAATATTTATAAGCACAAATAGCTCATTTTAATGTATTCAAAATTAATTGCATACCCGTAACTGGTAGCAAATAACGTAAATAAAAATATTTTCGTATAAAATATTGGTACGATTTTGAATACACCAAGCCCACTAATAAAACAGCGTGATTTTAATGATTTTTTAAAACAAGTGAGAACGCTATACCCCTCGACCCCCGACTATATGATACCCGTTACTCAGTTAGTGGAATGCTCTTCAACCCTAACAGTTATTGACGGTTTGGGGCGTTAGAGTGGGCGTGGCAAAAAGATTTTTTCCAAATCGATAGAAATTTGCAAGACTAATAAAACTTGGCATAAAGTTTTTCTGTAGATCGATAGAAATTTACATTACAAATAAAAAACTGAAAAAATACAAAACATTTCACAAAACTGTGGGCGTGGCAGTGGACGTAAGAGTGGGCCTTGCAACGGGAGTCTGCATGCTGAATCTCAACTTTCTAGCTGTTATAGTTCCTAAGATTCCCACGTTCATACGGACGGACATAGCCAGATCGACTGGGCATTTGATCCTGACCAAGAATTATATACTTTATATGGTCGGAAACGCTTCCTACTGCCAGTTAAATACTTTTAAACAACTATTGCGTACACAATTTTTGTAAGATCGTAAGACTTTGAAGATTCAAAACCATAATCTAAAAGCAGGGGAAGGGGTACTATCATCGCGTTGACTCAGTTGGATTGCGACAAAGAAAATGCAAGTGGACAATAAACGAGTCTCCGATGACCCGGTCAGCGGCCGCAAAAAGATTGAAGAAAGAAAAGGAAATCAACACCAGTTCCGGGCATACTTCACCGATGAGGTATTGACTCCCGAATTAGGGGAAAATTAGAAATATGATTCCTGGATGGGAACACTTGGCATAGAAGAACAATAGATAAGAAAAAGCTCTATGCCGGTATAAAAAGACCGTGGCCCACAGAGTCAGTACCGGGGAAAACATCCGTACTCAATACCCGGGTAATCATCCGTACGTCAATACAAGCATACCACACTTTTTGTAAGATCGTAAGACTTTGAAGATTCAAAACCATAATCTAAAAGCAGGGGAAGGGGTACTATCATCGCGTTGACTCAGTTGGATTGCGACAAAGAAAATGCAAGTGGACAATAAACGAGTCTCCGATGACCCGGTCAGCGGCCGCAAAAAGATTGAAGAAAGAAAAGGAAATCAACACCAGTTCCGGGCATACTTCACCGATGAGGTATTGACTCCCGAATTAGGGGAAAATTAGAAATATGATTCCTGGATGGGAACACTTGGCATAGAAGAACAATAGATAAGAAAAAGCTCTATGCCGGTATAAAAAGACCGTGGCCCACAGATAAAATAGTCCGTCAGTACCGGAGAAAACATCCGTACTCAATACCCGGGTAATCATCCGTACGTCAATACAAACATACCACACTTTTTGTAAGATCGTAAGACTTTGAAGATTCAAAACCATAATCTAAAAGCAGGGGAAGGGGTACTATCATCGCGTTGACTCAGTTGGATTGCGGCAAAGAAAATGCAAGTCGACAATAAACGAGTCTCCGATGACCCGGTCAGCGGCTGCAATTAGATTGAAGAAAGAAAAGGAAATCAACACCAGTTCCGGGCATACTTCACCAATGAGGTATTGACTCCCAAAATAGGGGAAAATTAGAAATATGATTCCTGGATGGGAACACTTGGCATAGAAGAACAATAGATAAGAAAAAGCTCTATGCCGGTATAAAAAAACCGTGGCCCACAGATAAAATAGTCCGTCAGTACCGGGGAAAACATCCGTACTCAATACCCGGGTAATCATCCGTACGTCAAAGCCCGGGCAATTATCCGTCAGTCTATTGTCGGGAAGACTGAAGCTCCAGTCGATAAAAAATCTCGAGGAGCAAGGACGCTATCAAACCTTTGAACAATAGGACTAACAAGGAACACACTTTAAAGGAAGACCATAGTCCCACAAAATCGTCAGGATGGGCGGCACGGAGTCTAAAGCCTCCGACAACACAGCAAATGTGATCAACACCGTCCTTGTTCCTAGTGCCATGATGCCCCTTTCAGGCGCAGCCAAGGACGGTAAGCACTCAGTTTCAACTGGTAACGGCAAATTCACCTACGCAGAAAAACAATCTGCAGGGCAAATCCTACGCAGCCAGGAGAAATCGAAAACTGCTTCTTCTGCTGAATGGATGAAGAAGGTGGAATGGGAAAGATCCGTTTTGCCAAGCCAGTCAAGCCCAAGTCAAAAAGCGACCTCCACCTAAGAGGGAGCGCTCCAAGGACGTTCCCTCCGACCCCTCGGCAAAGCGGCAACGCGTACAGCCAGGGTAGTCTTTTGCGGAGATCGCGAAAAACCGCAATCTCCTGGGCGTGGTCGACAGAAACGACCGAGTGGCAGGATTCAACGAAACAAGTGCAAGTGGGTGGAGGCAGCCCTAGCCACAAAATGTTTCGAAATCTTAGCCAAGGCAGCGTCAAGGTGATCGCCTGTAACGACGAGCGCTCTGGAGAGCTATACAAAGCCGCAGTAAAGAACCTGGGGGAGGTGTATGAGGGCGCCGGACTTGTTGCGCTGAGCTGGTCTGACGTACCTTGCCGACCCCGTGCAAGGGTCTGGATCCCGTCATCCATGAAGGCGCGGGACCAGATCCTCACCATGATGCACCTTCCCACCTCGGACTGGCGAGTGGTAAAGGTCGACGAGGTGGAGGGGTCAACAAACCAGGCCATCCTCATCCTGAACAAGGAGTCCCTAGCTCCCGCTCATGGGGAGCTAAACTTCGGCTTCAGCGCACTTACCATAAAGGTCTACAAATCGGACTCCGCCAAGGAGGATCAGGAAGGCGGTGGAGGAGTGATCGCGGAGATTTCCTCCGAGATGGAGGCATCGAAAACCAAGGACGGCTACTTGACTGATGCCTTAATCCTCCGCAGCCTTGCAAACATGGGTCCAATGACGGACACATCGGACGAGGAGGGAGCCGATACAGCCGTATTGGAGATGGACACAGCAGATGTCCGTGAGGCTTCTGCAAATAAACCTCCACCAGCTTCCGCTGCTCTTCAACTCCATCTGACTGAGGATGGAGTCGACATAGTCCTGATCCAGAAACCTTGGATAGTGGGAGGAAAGGTTTCAGGATTAGGGACTAAGAAATATAAGCTTCTAACAGCTCCCAGCGAAGGTAATGTAAGGGCCTGCATCTTAGCCAAAAAGCACCATAGCATTTTTCTGCTCCATAATTACAGCGATGCAGATAGCGCGGCAGCCACCGTGGAGAGTCAGCCATCTCTGTTCCGAGTGCTGTCATCGTACATGGCCTACGAAAGGCAAGAACCGCCGGATGAGCTGGTAAGGAGACTGGTACAAGACAGCGAAAAGCAAAACATAGGCCTCCTCATAGGCTGTGATGCAAACGCCCACCACACACAATGGGAAAGTACAGACACAAACGACCGCGGTGAGTCTCTCTTCAACTTTATCTTTAGTTCAAATCTCTTCATATGCAATAAAGGTAATGACCCATCCTTTATCAGAGGTAATAGACCTTACTCTCATCTCTAAACCACAGACAGTAACTCACTGGGGGTGCTAGATAAGCACTCTTTCTCGGACCACAGGTATATAGAAACGACTTTTACTACCAACCCCTTAAATCCAGCAGTTTTCTCAAACCCAAGGAAAACAGACCGGCAAACATACAAAAATATGTTAAGGGAAAAAATCCCAATGGATCCCCCTTCATACCCCCAAAAAAATTTCTAGTCTAAACCTACAACTATGCACTAAAAAAGGCCTGCCCCAATAGTAGGCCCAAAAGAAAAAGAAAACCTCCCTGGTGGTCAGCAGAACTATCCCCCCTCCGAATGGACTGCAGAACCCTTTTTAACAGGGCTTAGGCGGGAAATGAGGAGGCCCTGTGGTCCGCCTACAAGAAAGCCCTTGCAAACTACAAAACAGCTATCAGGAAAGCAAAGCGACCTTCGTGGCATTCCTTCTGCTCAGAAATTGAAAATACAACTGAAGCAGCAAGACTTAGAAAAATCCTCTCCCAATCGGCCACAACCCTAGACTACCTTAAAAGAGCAGATGGCTCCTGGACCAGCACGAGTGAGAATATCTGGAGATACTTCTAGACACTCACTTCCCAGGAAACAGCCAAAACGCTCTCACCTCCCAACAAACAAACGCCACACTGGCAAGTATCGAACTGTTCATAAACCCAAAGGTCCTCCATTGGGCCATACATAGTTTCAAACCATACAAATCTGCAGGTAAAGACAAAATCATACCCGCGCAAATCCAACATGCGGGAAATATAGCCATAAACTGGCTTCTAGACATTTTTAAAAGGTCCCTACTGCTTGGATACCTTCCGCAATTGTGGCTAGAGTCCCGAATCGTTTTCATCCCCAAAGCAGGGATGACGATCCCCAAAGCATCACACACGACCCCCAATGATTTCAGACCAATTATTCAGTCATCCTTCCTACTAAAGACCCTTGAAAGAATCATCGGCCTGCATCTGAGATCAACTCTCAGAGACAGCACTGCACTCTCTCGTCTCCAAGATAGAAAAATCAATATACCAAAAGGAATATGCACTGGTAGCTTTTCTGGACATAGAAGGAGCTTTTAACAACGTCATCCCAACGGCGATTACCGGAGTCCTGACAGTTCTTGGGGTGGACCGCCACTTGGTGGGACTCATAAACCAACTGCTCACCTGCAGGAAGGTTATGTCTTCACTAGGCAAGTCAGCAGAGCCACTCCGCAAGGAGGCGTCCTCTCCCCACTTCTATTGAATACAGCAATAAACTCGATAATAATAGCCTAGGCGGACGACGTTGCTATCATTTTCACAAGTAAATACCCCCAAACGCTATGCGATCTCATAAGCGAAAAAATCTGTGTTTTGTCCAGCTGAACCAAAAATAACCGACTAGGAATTAACCCCTCAAAGACCGAGCTGGTTCTCTTCACTAGGAAGTATAATATACCAGACTTAGTCCCACCTATCCTCAACAATCAAAGACTTTCTTTCAGTAGCAGCGCAAGTTACCTGAGCGTAATACTTGACAGGAAACTAAACTGGAACTTGAACCTCACAGACAGATACAAAAAAGCTTCAATAGCACTCTTCACGTGCAAGAAAGCAATAGGGCTGAAATGGGGCATGACACCTTATATAGTAAACTGGATATATACGCCCATCGTCAGACCAATACTACTGTATGGGGTCGTGGTGTGGTGGCCGGCTCTGAAAAAAAAACATTGTAGGAGGAGGAGTTTACTCCGAAAAGCTAGGCCTACGCATCTCGATTGGCTCAATCTTAAGCCACTCAAAAACAGTATCGAATTGCCGATCATCTTTACATGAGATGACACAACAATTCGTAATCAGCCTTATATGGGTACCCGGACACAAGGACATAGAAGGCAACTCCATCGCAGATGAACTAGCTCGAAAAGGCACTACCGCGCCACTCATACAAGAGATGGAGGGTATGAGTATGCCTTTAGCCACTTGCAAAATACTACTTAAGGAAAACTTAAACCGAAACAAACAGACAATATGGGAAAATACCACACACAGTCGCCTAATCCGCCAAATATGGTAAAAAAAAAACTTAAAAAGAACGTCGAAACTTTTAGGATCGACCTGAGCAAACCTCAGCACTGCTATAAGAGTCATCGAAAGGCCTTGGTTGATAGGCATCCAGACCAGAAGACTAAATGCCCCGTATAACGATTTCTGCCGTAGCTGTAGGGACGAAGAAATGGAAGAAACGGTAGAGCATCTACTATGCCACTGTCCAGCACTGCAAGCGAAAAGACTTGCTTAATTAGGAAGCAGATTCCTGATAGATACGTCTTACCTGTCCGACACCGATCCACATCTAATACAAAAATTCACCAGCGCCCTGGCTGGGGAAACTGCTAACTTCACACGAACCTCGACGGGCAAAACATACACGGTATCACAATGGACCTCTAATGGTATAAGTGCGTCGTATAACCGGCGGCCGGTAAAACCTAACCTAACCTAGTCTAACTTAAAGTCCCCAACTTCTGCAACCGAGAACACGTTTATATGGTTTAGAATAGAGGCATGACTTTAGTATCACTTTTGTTTATCATCCCTTTAAAATCGTAAGTCCTTTGTTTTGTCATAAGAAAAATCGGTTTGAAAAAATTCCTTCAATCAAGAATGTGGGAGATTTCCTTGTTATAATATAAAGCAACTAAGTGCCGACCTAAGTTTTTTTTGTAATTAACGTAAATATAATTTGTGGGCGGCTCACGCTTCCAACGTATTAGGCCAAGTAGCCAGGTCGTTCGAGAAGGTTGAGTCCAAAGAAGATAGGAGCGCAGATATAATGGTAACGAATTTAGTGCGGGTATATCGTTTATTTGACGATCCAGTACAGAGGGGGTGGGGAAAATGACCGGAAATCGTAAAATCGACGCTGCCCACGTACTAGGCTAAGGACCCAGGTCGGACATACACTGTCTTAGATGGACCAGTTCACATATGGAGCCATTGAAAAAGCTCTCTAAGAGAAGGTGGGCCATCTCACATATGGAACCAAGTAAAAGCTGCCCTGGAAAAAAGAGAGTTACCCGATCGCGAACACAAGAAGAGGGTCTTGCACCAAGAAGTGCGAGTGCGGGGGACACCCCCCGACTGTATGAGGCACTAGATCAAGAGAGTCTACAAAACTTCGAGAACCAGCCGGAAGAGATAGGACACTTGTCCGAACAGATTGAAAGCACGATGGATGAAGCAGCCGGAGGAATAGATTTACCGCTAGGACAGCCTAGAGGACGCTCTAGCATGTTGCCACGGTACCATGCAAGTTCCGAAGACCGTTCGGAGATGGCCGATAAGCGGGAACGAGAACTAATGGAGTTGGTGAAGCAGAGTAGAGAAATGGAATTGGAAATGATTGGAAATGATCGCTCAAGTAAACGCTTTGAAGAAGAAAGTGGCTGAGTTACAAGCCACCCAAACCTTTTCCGAACAACCAAGAATGGACCCACCACCTGGACTACCCAGAATCCCAACAGATAGCTTTTTAAGACATCAAGATACCCCAACACCAGAACAGGTGTCGCAAGAATGTTTTAACAGCCAAAGGCATCGGTTAAGGGAGCCCAGACGAACGGCCACTCCGCAGCAGATACCGGAGACCAGCCACCAACTCCACCCCGAGTTAGATCATAGTCTAATGTTTCAAGCACCAGCACAAAAGGGTGTTCGGCTGGATAAATGGAACTTGGAATTTGACGGAACAAGCCGCGGTATAACCGTTGAAAGTTTTTTATTCCGTGTGGAAAGATTACAAGAATTATATGGAATTAGTCGACTGCAAGTGTTCAGAGAACTTCATAGACTGCTGATCAGCGCTGTCAGCAAGTGGTATTGGCAACTCATGGAGAGTGTAGTGGCCAGTGTACCAGAAAATAGGCAGAGAAAAAAATTAAACCAAAATTATTATCATCGGTACAAATCTAGACGAGACCACTTTTCGGCATACTAGGGTTAATTAAAAGCTCACAACAACTCTCAAAGACAGAAGCTGTTAGTTCTAGTTGTCCCTTTCGCACCTTAGTCGTCGCTCTCATAGCCTGGAAAGGTCCCGTTAAAGCTCGCTAGTCTCGCGCCTTTGACAAAAGGTACAGCGAACACGCGATCATTCTGATTTTCTACTCCGAGACGACAGACGTAACTTGTGAAAAGAACAGACAATAAAAGTGAGAAAAAAACCCACGTGCAGTCTTAAAATTATCAAGTGGCCAACTAAGTGTATTAAAAGTTATAAAAAAACTTATACGAACACGGCTAAGAATAAGACAGTGGAACCAAGTTTCGAGTGCGTACAGAAGTGCGTAAAAAGCATGGAAATCGCAGCTCTTTGATTGCTGATTTTTACGGAGTGCATAGTGTAGTTTCCAGGCAGGTAAATAATAACCCTGAGAAAAGCGTTATTTGGTGTAGAAACTGACCAAAAGTTTCTTACAGAATAAAGGTATTGTCGGCTAGCACTATAGCACGCCCACGTACCTCCAAGACACGCGGTGTACACGCACATACACACGTGCAGGCATAAGTACAGGCGCTGCGGCTACACACATATGCATACCTATGTGCATTTAGGCATAGGCGCTGCCGACAGGAACCGCAAGCTGCCAAAAGTTCTTATCTGTGGATCGCACGTAAACGGCGCGAAGGCCTGATCTGCGAAGTAGAGACAAAGAGAGACAAGGAAGATGAAGCCAGAACACGTGGAGTAAGCAGATAAAGAAGACAGAGAAGTAGAGAAGAGAAAATCGCCGTGAGTACGAATATGTCGCTGATTTAGGGTGCCCCATGCACTGACCAAGGAACCAGAGAGAGAGAAAAGAATAAAGTGAAATAAAACGAAGTAAAGTTGCTGCTGCCTACGGCCGGAGCCGTATAAATTAATAAGAATTTGAATTAATCTATTATTTGATAAACATTAGTTTAAACTTAATACTAGACATGCGTTAGAAATATTAATCAACATATATACATCTTAAAATTAGGTTAAGCAGAAGTTATTAGAAGTAGGAAGTGAAATAGAAAATGAAATTGAAACAAAGAATGGATGATAAAATTGAACAGTAATTGAAGCTGAAGACTGAAAGAAATTGAAGAAGAATAATTGAACAACGATGGAGATTGAAACCGATTGAAGAAAACTATTGAAATGAAGATTAATTTTGATTGATGATGATTAATTACAATTGATTAAAAATATGATTCTTACTCTAGCAATTAAATAATAAGTTACTCTTTTCTACATACATACATCTACCCATATATACATTCACACCTACCCATACTTGATTAACCCTTAATTTACAGCCATGTAGCAGTTCATTGGGCCCAACGATCTTCTTGGCGACAACAATGCGGTAATAAATAAATAAATAAATTTAGGTGATTAAAAACTAAAATAGTATGGTAACTTGGTAAAATTTCTAGAGTAAAGGTCGGAATTTTTAGGAAGAATAAAATGATACATATTTAAAACACTCTTTTAAACAAAAGGCATCTAAAAATAAAACCTAAAACAATAAACTAAGAAATATAAATAAATCATGTAAATACTAAGAGACAAATACCATTAATAGATTTAGAACTATGCTTAGTGAACGAATTAAGATTAATATAAATATCTTTGGTTATGTTTGAGCTATATTGGAGTTGATAAAAATGATTTTGTAAATAAATAATAATTTGTCCTACTACATAATGCCAATGAAATATCGAGATTAATGCGATGAATTAATTTAATCTAGGGGAAATGTACACCAGGTTCCACACATTTCCAAAGGTAGGGAGGGTATAGAGGAACGGGTGATCACTAACATCTCGATCACTCCCAACCCAACGCGGTCACCTAGCTCTCTGCTATTGCTTACTCCGTTTTATGGGGAATTCGCTAAATTCACATTTTTTTTTTTTGTTTTTGTTTCGTTGCTATTTGAATTAGAGTAGTTTCTGTCAAGTGCACTTATCTTTTTGTACGGATGGAGGGCACAGGAGATTATAGGGATAGGAAAACCCCGACCCCAATACCGGCGAGCTGAGCGCAGAGCGCAGCATAGTGCACGAACCCCGATTCCCACTCCAGCCGAGGCTTTATACTATCCCAAGCCAGTTCACAAATATCCATTACAAAATTGGCGCCCAACGTGGGGCCCCACACACACACACCGAAGCTCCACGTATTAGCTCTGTTAATAACTCTCTTCAAGAGTACATTTTTTGTGGTTACGAGATTAGAATCGGTAGGCAGCTTGTGGAATATGAGTTTTTGCTTAAAATAAACATGGTGAGAACTACCCAAGAAGGCTATACGAAGCTATTAGATTTTTTCGGTTAGTTTAAGTATCTGAGGGATGGAATGAACAATTGCAATTCGACAATTTGGATTGATTGACCTCTCCAGATCGGGACAACTAACAAGTTTTCATATGATTTATTGTATTATACCTAGAACATACGGTCTAAGAGATAATCTTTGAGATACGACTAGTATACGGCAATAAACCACCGTAATCTATATAATTTTGAGTAGCGATAGGAATGAGTTGGTGTATCTTGATATGGAAATTGGCATTTATGGAACGGACAGATTTAATAACACTGATTTTATAAACCAGAAAAGAGAATTAGATAAACAAGATGGCAAGCAACGATAATAGTATCGGAGATATTCTAAATAATCCAGAGTACTGTCGAATTTGTCATGGAAGGCTCGAGAAAAGCCAGTTGGTTGCAACAACCCCGTGCAAACATTCCCTCCACCATGCGTGCTTGACAAATTGGCTTAGAAGCTCTCCAGCTTGTCCTACTTGTCGCGCTCTCTGTACTACAGAACTACTTACGGTCGGTAATGTAGATCTGCAGACCGAATTGACTAATGCAGAACAGTCTGAACGCGCTGTTGTAGGAAATATACCGTCTGAGGCAGGAGATTCAAATAGAGAACGTCTCTCATTAGAAGGAACCGAGCCAAGGCGAGGCAGAGGCCGAGGCCGAAGACAGGGCGTTACTACCAGATCCATGCAAAGAAATGGGGGTGAACCCTTAGAAACATCTAGACCTATACAAGATCCATCCAATGGCATGGATACGCAGGAAATTATTAACGTTATTAAATCAGTCGTAGGGTCGCAACAAAGAACACTGTTGGATAAGCTTACAGAACACATTAATTTGACCTTGCATATCCAGCAAAGTCAAATGGGGATGCAAGCTGGTAGCGCTGAAAATGGTGCCAGGCTTCCTCACTCACATAATGATCAGGCTATCACAGCCTTACAGGAAACTCTACACAGAGGTCGTCAGTTAGTATTTCTTCAAATAAGGTCGGAAGGGTTATTCACGACTGGAAACTTAAGTTCGATGGAAGCAAGGAAGGTCCATCGGCCGCAGAATTTATTTACCGAGTTCGCTCATTGACAGCTCGAACCTTAGGTAACGATTTTCAATTAGTATGCGATCATTTACACTTATTATTATCTGGAAGGGTAAATGATTGGTTATGGCAATTTCTGAGAAAACATGAGGAGTTCACTTGGGAAACCTTTTGTTTTGCTTTTAGGGACAAGTATGATGATGCAGAAGATGATGTTGACTTATGGAGAAAAATTTCGAAACGTAAACAAGGAGAGAATGAGTCTTTCGATTCATATCAAATCAGTATGGAAGAACTAGTAAATCGACTCGAGAGATCTCTACCTGAACCGGACTTGGTTAAGCTTTTGATAGATAATTCGAAAAGTTCCCTTCGACTTGAGTTACTTCATTTAAACATAGTCTCAGTTAAGAAATTGTTAGCAGAAGTTAAAAAGCACGACAAATTCTATAACGAAGTTCGTAATAATTCAACTAAAACATCATTCGCATATCGACGTAATATTTCTGAGGTTAGTCAAGAACCAGATCCTGCCGAAGATTCGCAACCAACAGTATCAGCCATCAATCGTTTTAAAATGACTTGTTGGAATTGTGATAAAGTAGGTTACCGTTGGGACGATTGCTTGGATGTCAAGACCATATTTTGCTATGGGTGTGGCATCAAGAATACCTATAAACCGAATTGTAAGAAATGTAATCCTTCGGAAAACCGATCGAAGGATGTGTCGACCAGTCTACAGTAGGCACATCCTTGCACCAGCAGACGCCGACATTCCTGTTGGAGAAAACTTTAAAGGAAGTCGGACACAAACCTGAAAAAGTAAACACCTCGTTTTTACCTTTTCATGAAAGATTGTCTAATTATTTGAAAATTAGAAATAAGATATTTGGAAATATAAGCAATATAATTAAAGCAGTTAAGCCTAGAAGATCTACTCTCCGTTTACGAAAATTTTGGAAGAATATAGTTTCTACTCGTAGGCTTTTGATTTCTTCAGTACAAGGGAAGGGAGATAATCGTCTCTACACTTCCGTTGTTATTAACGACAAGGAGTACAACGCCTTGTTAGACTCAGGAGCCACCGTTAGTTGCGTAGGTCATGATGCAGCTCGTTCACTCTTGAGCCACCCACAGGTTCGTAAGTGTTCAGGAAAAGTTAAGACAGCTAGTGGTAACCTTTGTCCTGTAAAAGGAATTTTAACATGCACCTTGACATTTCGAAACATTACCGAAAACATAGAATTTTTCATTATACCCGACTTAACACAAGAAGTTTATCTGGGAATAGATTTCTTTAGAAAATTTAAACTTGCGGATAAGCTTGAGGGAAGCATCAGTGAGCTAGATTGTGGTCCTACAGATGAAGATATGGAATCACCAAAGTTACACAACCTTTCCAGTAGCGAACAACATAAGCTAAAAGCCGTAATTGACATTTTTCCCTCTTATGAAAGAGAAGGCTTGGGGCGAACGAACCTCATTTCTCATTCGATTGACGTCGGCGACGCTAAGGCTGTAAAGCAAAGGCACTGGCCGATCTCACCTGCACGGGAGAAAGTTATGTTCACCGAAATTGATAATATGTTAGCTCTTGATATAATAGAACCTTCTAGCAGTCCTTGAAGCAGTAATTGCGTTATTGTGCAAAAGGGAAGCAAGGTTAGGTTATGTTTAGACTCCCGCGAAGTCAATAAACATACCAGGAAGGACGCGTACCCATTACCTCAAATTGACGGGATACTGAGTCGCTTACCTCCTGCACGCTTTATAACCGGTCTCGACATGAAACATGCTTTTTGGCAAATAATGTTAGATGAGAAGTCGCGTCAGTATACAGCATTTACTGTTCCTAACCGTCCTCTTTACCAATACAAGGTCATGCCCTTTGGTCTTACTAATGCACCGCAGACCTTATGCCGGTTAATGGATCTTCGAAACCGAGTTTTTGTATATCTTGATGACTTATTAGTCCTATCAGATGACTTTGATTCGCACTTGGTTCTTTTGCAAGAAATAGCACTCTGTTTACGAAAGGCCAACATAACGATTAATGTAGAAAAATCTAAGTTATGCATGAGAGAAATAAAATACCTTGGATTTTTAATTTCTGACGGACAGATCAAGACCGATCCATCAAAAATTCAGGCTATCAATGAGTTTCCGCTCCCAACAACAGTGAAACAACTCCGTCGGTTCTTAGGTTTATCCGGATGGTATCGTAGATTTGTAGATAATTATGCAACAGTATGTTATCCCCTGACAGAAATGATTAAGAAGAATAAAACCGCATTAGTCTGGGATATCGCTGCTAAGAATGCCTTTGAGGAATTAAAACATAGATTAACAACCGCTCCCATCCTGGTAACACCAAATTTCTCGAAGCCATTCGTTTTGTTGTGTGATGCTAGTTCATTTGGTTTGGGTTGCGTCCTCGCCCAAAGAAATGAGGAAGGATTTGAAATGCCAATCGGATACATGTCATGCAAGTTATCCAAAGCACAAAGGAACTATTCCGTAACCGAACTGGAATGTTTGGCTGTTATTAAGGGAATAAAGAAGTTCCGTGCGTACATCGAGGGTCAAGACTTCTTGGTAGTTACGTACCATGCAGCACTTCAGTGGCTCATGCGTCAAAAAGATTTGTCAGGAAGACTGGCCCGATGGGCTATTCAATTGCAAGGTTTTGATTTTCGCATAGAACACCGCAAGGGTTCTCAAAATGTCATTGCTGACACCCTTTCAAGACAGAACGAGTCAGTAGAGGAATTCGAAGAATCAGGTCCGATTATCGATTTGGAATCGGAGGAGTTTCGCTCGTTTGAGTATTTAGACCTGATTGATCGCATTCGTGCAAACCAAGAAAAACTCCCTGATCTTAAAGTGACTGACGGATATGTCTACAAAAGAACTGAAGCTGTTACGAACGAAACGGAGTCAGACGATAGTTTGTGGAAACTTTGGGTACCTTCAAAGTTAACCCAAAGTGTTCTTCAACAAGCTCATGATCCTCCAAGCGCATCACATTGTGGCACAGGAAAAATGATTGAAAAGCTTAAAAGATATCTGTTTTGGCCTAAAATGCTTATACAAATTCGAGAGTATGTAAAAGCCTGTTCGGCCTGTAAGCAAACTAAGAGTCCGAACATAGTTCTTCGTCCTCCGATGGGAAAACCTAGGCAAACAGAGAGACCATTCCAACGACTGTATATGGATTTGTTAGGTCCATACCCTCGTTCGAAATCAGGTAATATAGGATTGTTGGTCATAGTGGATCAATTTACTAAGTTCCATTTCCTCTGTCCCTTAAAGAAATTTACATCTGGCAAGATATGTGAATACTTGGAAAATTCAATTTTGTTTACATTCGGAGTACCAGAGTCGATATTAACTGACAATGGATCTCAATTTCGGTCAGGATTCTTTGAATCGTTTCTAACCCGATATTCAATTAAGCATATATGCACGGCTGTTTACTCTCCGCAAATTAACGCAAGCGAGAGATTAAATCGTTCGATTTTAGCGGCCATTCGTGCTTATGTGGGAACAGATCATACAACCTGGGATCAGAATTTGAATGAGATAAATGGAACTCTTCGATCTTGTTTACACACCACGACAGGATATTCACCATACTTTCTGACGTTCGGTCAAAACATGATCTTGAATGGCAAGGACTACGAACTGCTCAGAAAACTTAATTTGATTTCAGACGATGCTAGAATAATGTATCCAAATGCATTACAAATGGCCAGATACACAGCACAGCTGAACACTGCCAAATCGCACGAAGCCAACGCTAAAATATATAACTTGAGAAGTAGAAATATACAATTTAAAGTTGGAGATCCAGTTTATGTTCGAAACTTTTCGCAAAGCAACGCTAGCAAGAAATTCAGCCATAAACTAGCTAAAGTGTTCGTAACAGCAACAATAGCTAGAAAACTCAGTCCAGCATATTATGAGTTATCTGGTGAAAATGGAAAGAAAATGGGCGTATACCACGTAAAAGACTTACAAACAAGGTAGTACACTCTCCTTTTTCAGATTACGATTCCCGTCGAAACTTAGGAACATAATCTGTGGTTGTAGTGGCCAGTGTACCAGAAAATAGGCAGAGAAAAAAATTAAACCAAAATTATTATCATCGGTACAAATCTAGACGAGACCACTTTTCGGCATACTAGGGTTAATTAAAAGCTCACAACAACTCTCAAAGACAGAAGCTGTTAGTTCTAGTTGTCCCTTTCGCACCTTAGTCGTCGCTCTCATAGCCTGGAAAGGTCCCGTTAAAGCTCGCTAGTCTCGCGCCTTTGACAAAAGGTACAGCGAACACGCGATCATTCTGATTTTCTACTCCGAGACGACAGACGTAACTTGTGAAAAGAACAGACAATAAAAGTGAGAAAAAAACCCACGTGCAGTCTTAAAATTATCAAGTGGCCAACTAAGTGTATTAAAAGTTATAAAAAAACTTATACGAACACGGCTAAGAATAAGACAGTGGAACCAAGTTTCGAGTGCGTACAGAAGTGCGTAAAAAGCATGGAAATCGCAGCTCTTTGATTGCTGATTTTTACGGAGTGCATAGTGTAGTTTCCAGGCAGGTAAATAATAACCCTGAGAAAAGCGTTATTTGGTGTAGAAACTGACCAAAAGTTTCTTACAGAATAAAGGTATTGTCGGCTAGCACTATAGCACGCCCACGTACCTCCAAGACACGCGGTGTACACGCACATACACATGTGCAGGCATAAGTACAGGCGCTGCGGCTACACACATATGCATACCTATGTGCATTTAGGCATAGGCGCTGCCGACAGGAACCGCAAGCTGCCAAAAGTTCTTATCTGTGGATCGCACGTAAACGGCGCGAAGGCCTGATCTGCGAAGTAGAGACAAAGAGAGACAAGGAAGATGAAGCCAGAACACGTGGAGTAAGCAGATAAAGAAGACAGAGAAGTAGAGAAGAGAAAATCGCCGTGAGTACGAATATGTCGCTGATTTAGGGTGCCCCATGCATTGACCAAGGAACCAGAGAGAGAGAAAAGAATAAAGTGAAATAAAACGAAGTAAAGTTGCTGCTGCCTACGGCCGGAGCCGTATAAATTAATAAGAATTTGAATTAATCTATTATTTGATAAACATTAGTTTAAACTTAATACTAGACATGCGTTAGAAATATTAATCAACATATATACATCTTAAAATTAGGTTAAGCAGAAGTTATTAGAAGTAGGAAGTGAAATAGAAAATGAAATTGAAATAGAAATTGAAACAAAGAATGGATGATAAAATTGAACAGTAATTGAAGCTGAAGACTGAAAGAAATTGAAGAAGAATAATTGAACAACGATGGAGATTGAAACCGATTGAAGAAAACTATTGAAATGAAGATTAATTTTGATTGATGATGATTAATTACAATTGATTAAAAATATGATTCTTACTCTAGCAATTAAATAATAAGTTACTCTTTTCTACATACATACATCTACCCATATATACATTCACACCTACCCATACTTGATTAACCCTTAATTTACAGCCATGTAGCAGTTCATTGGGCCCAACGATCTTCTTGGCGACAACAATGCGGTAATAAATAAATAAATAAATTTAGGTGATTAAAAACTAAAATAGTATGGTAACTTGGTAAAATTTCTAGAGTAAAGGTCGGAATTTTTAGGAAGAATAAAATGATACATATTTAAAACACTCTTTTAAACAAAAGGCATCTAAAAATAAAACCTAAAACAATAAACTAAGAAATATAAATAAATCATGTAAATACTAAGAGACAAATACCATTAATAGATTTAGAACTATGCTTAGTGAACGAATTAAGATTAATATAAATATCTTTGGTTATGTTTGAGCTATATTGGAGTTGATAAAAATGATTTTGTAAATAAATAATAATTTGTCCTACTACATAATGTCAATGAAATATCGAGATTAATGCGATGAATTAATTTAATCTAGGGGAAATGTACACCAGGTTCCACACATTTCCAAAGGTAGGGAGGGTATAGAGGAACGGGTGATCACTAACATCTCGATCACTCCCAACCCAACGCGGTCACCTAGCTCTCTGCTATTGCTTACTCCGTTTTATGGGGAATTCGCTAAATTCACATTTTTTTTGTTGTTGTTTCGTTGCTATTTGAATTAGAGTAGATTCTGTCAAGTGCACTTATCTTTTTGTACGGATGGAGGGCACAGGAGATTATAGAGATAGGAAAACCCCGACCCCAATACCGGCGAGCTGAGCGCAGAGCGCAGCATAGTGCACGAACCCCGATTCCCTCTCCAGCCGAGGCTTTATACTATCCCAAGCCAGTTCACAAATATCCATTACAAGAGCCGCCCTTTTTCCGGCACTCTGGAACTTTAATGAACACCTTACCGCTTCTTTCCATAATTTAATTATGCAGAAAAATCAGAAAAGCAACCAGATACTCTCGTAACTAGAGAAAACCAGTCTAGAGTGCCCAAAAAAAATAGTTGTTTTTAATAGTTTCAATTAGCCGAGCTTACCAGGCGCCTAATGAGCGGTTTTCAGGCAGCGGCACCTGAAGAGGCGAAGGGGCGGAGGGGCGTGGCCAGGTGAGTGGGCAAGGTGTGCTTCACCCTTTGGCAAGACTGCTGGGTCTAAAACTGCTGAAATAGTAACAGTGAGTCCGAATCGCAACAGCACAAAACCGCTGTGCATTGAGGCGTTTCGCCGTGTTTTTGTTTGCCTTCCCTGCTTTCCTTCTTTATATTTGCATAATCCGATCGTGATTGATTGACGTGCTCGGAGGATTGGCGCGAAAATATGAGACATAAATTGCACCAAAGAAAGACTGGGAAAACAAAGAGAAATACTGAAAATAGTCGAAACTCGAGGGGATAATGGAAATAAACACACAAACTTGACTGGCATTTATTGTCTTCTGTTATTGTTTTGAATTTTAAGTAGTTAAGTTAAGTTCAAAAAACTTTTGCCACCTTTACTTAACTTGCTTGATTGATATTTAATTTCGGAAGGCCCTCAAACTGGGGATCACAAGTTTGTCTTTTACTTTAATTCGCTCACCAGGGAAATAAAACGTGCTTTTTCCACAACTGGAATAATACACATAATAATAAAATAATTTCAATATACTTAGGGTGGAAAAATTCAAGACCGTTTTTTTTTTGTAGAATGGCAATTTAGCTATAACTAAGTCTAGTCTCTCTTTCTGCTGTGCTGACTACAAGTGAACTTTGGGAATATTAACAGCTTCGTCTTCTCGACCTATATCTAACTCCGCCACTGAGACTTTGTCATTAATGATTTTACAAAGTAAACCAAAATTACGCCAGAAACTTATACCAAAATACAGATCTTTCGCCTTGTTGCTGAATATCTTGCTGTCCGGACATAAAGGCTTCTAAGGTTATACCTGTACGAAAGAGTTTTCGTTATAAGATGCAGTTTAAGCACTTCAAGTGATTGCACAATAGAAGCTAGAGCGCCCAAACGTTAGTCTGTTTGAATATCCGCAGAAGTCCAAACAACCTTACTCTATCAAATGCTTGTGCAAGGTCTAGAAATAAAGCTGTGCAATATACACGATGTTTAAAAGCAGTGCGAATTTCTGTTGTGATGCGGTTAACCTGCTCATTTTTTTTTTTTTTACATTCCTTTTTATTCCTCTCGGGAACTTAGGGCTTCCATCTAAAGCCGTTTTATGTTTAAACTTCTCGTATTAGTAATCGTTTCAGTAATCGTTGTAAGTTTTTCGACCGATCTGGTCATTGGCCAGATGCGACCTGCTCATAAGCTCCATTTAAAAGTGGGCAATATATAATTCATCCAACACAGCAGGAGTATATGTATTTTTTAAAAACACTATTATTGTTAAGCAATTATATAAATTATTATAAGTAAAATCTATGGTTCTTGGTTTATTCGTCTTGAGTTCGAAATTAGGTGCTGTCGCTTATATGTTGTTTTTTTGCGAATATCCTGTTTATGGATGCCAAAGAAGTTGTTAGATGTAGGTATTTTGATTTTGTTCTCGTCGTCATCTGCCCCTAATGTCTTGACACCGACATCTGATATATTGGCTAGGTGGCTAGATTTAGAAATCTTTTTGTATGACGTTTTAAGTTCTATGGTAAAAAAAGTGAAAAAAAAGAGTCAGTAAATATTGGATAACGATTAATAACTATATATTCACCTTGGTTTTTGATAGACTCTTTGGGACTTTTGTAACTTTGTTCAGGAACAGATATTTTGAGACTAGCGGTGAGAATCTCTAAATTTTCATTATGACTTTCATCCGGATGACTATGATCTGATGGCTTATCATGCGAATTTTTTAAGTCAATGTTGCTTAAATCATTGATATTGTCATTCCTTAAATTGTAACGTATATTAGCGTATATTATTATAAAAAGACATTAAAATATACAAACCGCTTTCCTTCGATGGGAGTTTTGAATGCGACATTCGATAAACTGCTTGGTTGAGGGTCATCTATTTCCTGTTGGGTCCTAAATAAAAGCGTTAAATTTATTATAAAAATTACTTAATTATTGCAACGTAAACCCTATTTGTAATATTTTGAAGACTTACACATAAAACCAACCAGAATCTAAATCAGGGAAAGGGGTACAACTATCTCGTTGATTCAGTCAGAAAGCAACAAAGAAAATGCAGTTTTGTTTAGATGGAAATTCTACTCGCGTAACGAGCACAGTTCATCAACCGGGTATTGACTTCCAAAATAGGGGAATTATGGGAACTTAACTGCTAGGTGGCAACCCTTGGCCTATGAGACCGATGACCGGAGTAGTCCATAGAAAGCTCTATGCCGGTATAAATAGACCTAAGCCCCCTGATAAGGTGCTTAATTCTCGGGAGGTAACATCCAAAGAAGGTGTCATTCTCGGAAGATTTCATTCTCGGGAGGTGACCGTCTTAAGAGCCAAGGATTTCGGTCCAAAATGAAAAGTGGTCATTTCAAAGTCAAGAAGTCCAGAGAACCCAGAGAGGACACGAAGGCTCCAATCCTGTAAAAAGTTCAAGCATTCCAGAGTCCGGGACTGTTATAATAAGGGGAAGCAATATACAAGTCTCAAAAGGTACGGCATGGAGTACATGCCTCCGACAAAACAGCCAATGAGATCAATTGACCACAAAGACGAGATTCTAGGCGTACAGCCTAAAAAGAAATGTGTCTATTAGTTGGTACATCGAAATCAGAGTTTCTTTTTTAGGAATGTCCGAGCTTGCTTCAAAAGATTGTACAGGCCAGACTTGCTCCTCCAATTTGGTTGCCCATATTTTAGCTAAATGCCTAAAGAACACCTGGTACCAGTCTCTGATGGTCGTTCAAAATGAATTTTCAAATGCTATATTTATGTGTTTCAAAGTAAATATTGTCCAAATGCAACAAATATCACAAAAAAAAAAAAGTTTGTTTTAATTTTTCGCGTATTTTTCTAAATCTAACGAGTTCAAAGGTCAGACTGAAGGTCTCTTAATCATTTTCGAAGGTAGTCGATCTTGATCCCTGATCGACCATACTTTATTATTAAAAATTTACATTTTTGGCATTCACAGAAAATGAATGATACAAATGTTGGTAACGCTTTTTGAATATTTACATTTTAGATATTGTATTTTGGCAGAAAATATTATATTTTTTAGTTTTTATATTTTTTGTATGAGTGTAGGTAACAACACATTCAAATAAAAAGATCAGTTTGGGGAAAGGATTGACAACTTCAATTCAAATCGATTGAGAAAATATAAACTTAGTATTAGAATATAAACTAACCGATCGACGCCTTATTTCAATTACAAAAAAACTCATCCACAAAACATATATATATTTATTATTTCTAATTTAAATAATCATTTAACTTATACATAAACAATACAATGTTATAAAAAAACAAGAGAGAACGCTATAGTCGAGTTCCCCGACTATCTGATACCCGTTACTCAGCTAGTGTAAGTGCGAAGGACAGTTTTTGGCGGTTTGTGGGCGTTAGAGTGGGCGTGGCCAAAAGTTTTTTGGCAAATAGATAGAAATTTACAAGACTAATACAAAAATAAAAAAATATCAAAACATTTTTCAAAAGTGTGGGCGTGGCAGCTTTTGGCGGTTTTTGGGCGTTAGAGTGGGCGTGGCAAAAAGTTTTTTTGCAAATCGATAGAAATTTAAAAGACCAATGCAAAAATGGAAAAATATTAAAACATTTTTCAAAAATGTGGGCGTGGCAGTTTTGGGCGGTTTGTGGGCGTTAGAGTGGGCGTGGCAACCTGAATCGACAAACTTGCGCTGCGTCTATGTCCCTGGAGTCTGTATACTTAATCTCAACTTTCTAGCTTTTGTAGTTCCAGAGATCTCGACGTTCATACGGACGGACAGACGGACAGACGGACGGACAGACGGACATGGCCAGATCGACTCGGCTACTGATCCTGATCAAGAATATATATACTTTATATGGTCGGAAACGCTTCCTTCTGCCTGTTACATACTTTTCAACGAATCTAGTATACCCTTTTACTCTACGAGTAACGGGTATAATTATATATTGATCTAATCTTTGTAATATCAAATTCGCGTTACTTAGGGTCATACATTTGTAATAATAAAACCTTATACCAAAAAAGCAAATGCATTTTTTTAATCAAAACTTACCATTCGGATCGATTTACTTTCGTAGAAATTAGCTCATATAACTTTTCGGGACAAGCTTCCAGCCCATGCGTATAAATGGCATTAAGTAATTCTGCTGATATCTTGAAAAGTGCTTCATAGTGATTTATCATGGTTCTGGTAAAGAAAATAATTTGAAAGAAAACATATATAATTTTATAACATATATAAAATTTGCCGAAAACTATTTTTAACACTTTGCCGGTGAGATAATCTATAAAGATATATATATATAAAATATTATATTATTCACTTTATTGAGCTTTTAAAAAGAATAATAATAATAAGTTTAGTTTAGCTGTGGATAAGTTTAACATATATAAAATTTGCCGAAAACTATTTTTAACACTTTGCCGGTGAGATAATCTATAAAGATATATATATATAAAATATTATATTATTTACTTTATTGAGCTTTTAAAAAGAATAATAATAATAAGTTTAGTTTAGCTGTGGATAAGTTTTCTTTAAACCAAAGACATCGTAATGTCTTAAATTACATTACATTACACATATGTATGTACATTATCTAGGTCGTTATTTATATCTAAAGGAAAATTTCCTAAACTCAGATCATAGAGACGCCCACACTTTTGTTCTATCGGTATATCAAAAATAATTTGGCAAAGCCCCTTCTAACGCCTACAAATTTCGGAAAAGTTTTAACGCCCACTCTTTTAGGCAACATTTTACGAGATAGTAGATTGGGTTCGGGCTTCAAATTGTCTTAAAAATTACGATATGATAAATTGAGGCAACAGATAAGTATAATATTCTACTAACCTCACGACATTAATTGCATCGCTCATATTTTCTTGCTCTTTATCCCTTGAAAATGTCAAAAGTGTGCTACGCAAAATATTTGGAGCAAATACTGTGGCTAGATTATTGCTATCCATTTTATTTCCAAGAGTTACGCAACATCCATCAGTAGACCATATATCATCGCTGCGTGCTGCCACTTTAGCTAGAAATACTAGTAAGACGTACAACGTGTCTCTGTGTGGTTCGGGAAGTAGTCTTATCAAATGTGATATAGCCTCTAGTTGCAAGCGTCGATTCCGAATACCTGAAAATCGTTTGATTAATGCTGAATGCTTATGCAAGTTTACAATACATGCGTTGTGTTTTTAAAAACGTTAAATAGAGTGTGTTGCAAAGTAGTGGTTCCGGAAGATCACGTAGAAATTCTTTAAGCAGTGTGGCTACATCATGTGGGCATGTGTCAACAGAAATTCCAAAATTAATATCTTTATCGAATTCCTTTCGCAACTAGTAAATAAAACAGATAGAAATATGAAAACACTTTTTTGAATGGAATGTTCAACACTTACTTGATTTACTCGTTTTTTGGATGTGCTCACCCGAAAGAGCCCAACCTGTTGTAATCCTTTCTCTTCTAAGTAATCAATACAGGTGTTTACGAATATTGGTACCATTAATTTTGATGGCTCTTCAAAGGACTTAACGAAATTCATTTCATTGCGTTCAATTTCAGAATGAGATAGCGATGCCAAAGGCTTTAATATATTTGTAAAGGAGCCTCTAGAATATTCAGAGAGGTCCGTAATTCCGTATTCAAGAGACTTTGATGGTAAGCTTTCCCATGACCTGACCTGAAAAAAGAACTTTCATTTAACATTTTATATTTTAGATATGAACTGAATGATTAGTGAGCTTGCCTTAAAGGCAAACTGTACCAATCTCCATCAAATAATAAAAAAATTTAGTTTTTATAAATATAATAAGTTTATAAATGTAGTTCTACTGTTTACCAAGTTTTAGGGTTCTCTTAGTTTGGAACGTTGTTACCACGTCTCCGCTTTTAGCGACAAACCGCTTATACCGAAGAGATTTTTCTTAATTCAACCGGATATTGCGACGTTCCACATAAAAAATACAGCACTCTGTTAGAAATGAATGTAAATATCTGTGACCGACGTCACAAAAATGTTTACAGCGTGCGTTAGCAGACATTATTCCTATATTCCCGTTATATTCCCGTTATATTTCTAGTTTTTTCAGCTTTTTTCCAATAAAACTTAATGCGTAAATTCGTCAAATTTGAGGCAATGCACTTAATGTTAAAAAAAATTTATTTGTTTTATATTAAAACTTATTACAAACATAGAAACCATAAAAAAAGCGAAAAAAAAATTTTTTTCCCCCTTCTGTTAGTGCGTTTTTCGGGTATTACGACGTAAAATCGTCGATCCCTTGAAAGTCTTTATAACCGGATGTATATATAATGTATGTATGTATAATATCAAACAAAAACAACACATGACGAGGTAAAGGATTCGGTAAGTGATTTGATCTACGTGTTATACATGTGAGCTGAGTTATTATGCTCAACTCTATTTATTATTACAAAGTATAAGTATTAATATATTGTTGGAAATGCAACAAGATTGTTTGGCTATTTCTGCTTTCTTCACTTTTTCTCCCTTGGCGTCACTTTTCTGTCTCTGCTGATTCCTACTTCTTCTGATATCTCGCTTCCTCTTGCTTCCGCGTCGCCAGCCCTTTTTTCCCCCAATGTCATAGCGCGTCATGTACTCTTCAGCCGCTGCTGTAATGTTAATGTTGAACTGCTTAATCCTCTGCTGATGTTCTGCTGATTTTTCTGCTAGTATTCTGCTGGTATTCTGCTGCCTTTCTGCTGACTCTCTGCTGCTTTCCTGATACCTTTCCAATTTACATTCGGCCATTCCTGATTACTCATCTGTGGCCAAGCACCATCATTGTCCTGCGCGTAACGCCACAACTTCATGTGATCACAGCTGGTGGTAGTGTTGGTGGGACCTTCTACGTTAGCTGCTGTTCGAACATCATAACGACCATTTCTTTTGACTTTCGAAATTTCATACGGCCCCCAAATATTCGGCAGTCAGTTTCTTTCCTGCGATAAACTGTGTCCGGCGAATAGCAACTAGGTCTCCAACTTGATAATTTACTGCTGGTTTTCGATTCGAATCAAAGTTCTTCTTGTACGAATCCTGTTTCCGCTGAATATTGGCCTTGGCCTCTTGTCTATGCTGGTGGCGTTCCTCGTCGAGGAATACATCTCCTCTTCTAAAAGATGTGTTATTCGATCGGTGGGCTTATTGTTCATTTTCACGCCAAACATTAGCTCAAATGGTGACTTCTTCGTTGACGCATGTACGTGGGAATTTACAGCTCGCTGCACTACTGACACTGCCTTAAACCACTTGCCTGGATCTTCTGATGAAAGCTTTGATATTATTGATAAAACCGTGCGGTTCACCCTTTCGATCTGTCCGTTTTCTCGAGGAACTCCGGTTGTACTCTAGACATGGTCAACACCGTTTTCCTTCATATGCTCTTCAAACAAGTTGGCCGTAAAGGCGGAGCCTCTGTCTGAAACAATGCGCACTGGGTTGCCAAATACATCCGACCAAATCTCGATTTTCTTCAATGTTTACTCGCTGCTCGTAGTCTTTGTAGGGAAAAGCCATATGAACTTCGTGAATGAATCCACCATCGCAAATCTGTATTTATATTTCTTTCCAGTTGCATCCATGGGACCTAAATGATCAACATGCAACCCCCAATACTGGATTGGGGGAAGTCTGCAATCCGACTATTGCATTAATTCCGCTGCAAATGCGTCTTTCGATGCGTCCGTGTGTAACACGGTTTTGGCGCATCCTTTAGCCTCTGGAATGATTTCATCTGAGGCTCAGCCATTTCAAAACGAACATCTTTTCGCAGCAGATCAGTTAATGGGCGTGGAATCTGTGAATAGTTGAAAACAAATTTCCTAAAAAATCCGGTCAGTCCCAAAAAAGCTTGTACTGCTCTGTTACGTCGGTGTATTCGTGCCAGTGTCCTGTGAAAAGGACTCGGGCCGAGGAAGGGGCATCCGATGTTCAGGCACCAGGATGCCGGCGTAAGTTCGTCGATTTTGGGTCGTGGGATCTTGGTAAGCCCCTCACCTCCCCAACATAACGAGAATAAATATTAGTAGTGCCTGAAAAAGTTCGTACCGTTCGTCAGTCAACAGTCCTCACTGCCCCACAAGCGGTAGCTTGATCGTAAAACGATCGGGCAATGTTTCGGCCACGTTCCCTCCCCTTCATGCTTCCGCATGCCTGATGGATCGTCGCGGGCCGCGCAATACGATCCCCTTTTGTCAAGGTTGTCCGTCAAACGTTATGTCATCGTTTTTGACCTACTCCTTCGCGCGTCAGTACCCCTTCTGGAAATGTTTAACTACTTATTTTGTTTTAGTTACAATAATAGCATAATTTTTTTGAGTAATAGATTGTTGGCTAGTGCCATGTAATACAAACAAGAATTAAAAAGCTAGCATACAAATTGATGATAAGTTGGCTATAACTGTTGTTAGCGAGGAGTATCGAATTCATCACCAAGCAAAGGTGCGCACGTCAACAAAAATTATTGACATAACAAAAATAAGGCGGATACTCGTCGCTGAAAAGAAATTTTTATTAATTTAAAACAATATGGAACCAAAAATATTTAATACCTATTAATGAAATAAATTGCCTGGAAGAGGCTGACAGTAAGATATTTTTCTTTAAACCTGACACAAATATATTTATGTATATGTAGTAATGGTGTAAAAATAAAATGAGCACGGGAATATAAGTATATATATGAATATAAAAAAACTTGGGAACAGGGTTCCGTCAAACTTACCCCACTTTAATCCGGGGCGATGAGATCTCGACGCGTTGGATCCTGGGTGTTGCTATATACATATATAGTGATGGAGTTATACATACATATACTTTCGTGCACCACTTAATTGTAACCGAACGATAATAAGATATACACAAACACAAAATAAAAACAAGAGAGAACGCTATAGTCGAGTTCCCCGACTATCTGATACCCGTTACTCAGCTAGTGGAAGGGAAAAGGAGAGTCTTAAACACAGTTTTTGGCGGTTTGTAGGCGTTATAGTGGGCGTGGCAGAACGTTTCTTGGCAAATCGATAGAAATTCACAAGACCAATATAAAAATGAAAAAATATCAAAACATTTTTCAAAAGTGTGGGCGTGGCAGTTTTGGGCGGTTTGTGGGCGTTAGAGTGGGCATGGCAACATGAATCGACAAACTTGCGCTGCTTCTATGTCCCTGGAGTTTGTATGCTTAATCTCAACTTTCTAGCTTTTGTAGTTCCTGAGATCTCGACGTTCATACGGACAGACAGACGGACAGACGGACGGACAGACGGACATGGCCAGATCGACTCGGCTATTGATCCTGATCAAGAATATATATACTTTATATGGTCGGAAACGCTTCCTTCTGCCTGTTACATACTTTTCAACGAATCTAGTATACCCTTTTACTCTACGAGTAACGGGTATAAAAAATACACTAAGTGGAGTATGCATATATATAAACGTATGAATGAGTTGCGAGCACTTGCTGTTGTTTGGTTTTTGCTGATGTTCACATTAACGGCCTGCACCGGTTCACTTGACCTTTTAATTATTTTGCAGTTTGTATTTTTAATTAAGCACTCTGCGGGACTCCGGAGACAATTCTGTCCAGGACATGGTGATGGTCCCTCCTCCGCTGTACGGATCTCTTGTACATTTTTACGATCTTTAACAGAGGCAGGAAGATCAGTATAGCAGCGATGAAGGGTATGTTGTTCTCCTTCTATTTCCTGTTTGTGGTCGACAACCTCCACGGTGTTTATCACATTTGCTGTGTTGTCGGAGGCCTTAGACTCCTTGCCGCCCAGCCTAAGAATTTCGTGGAACTATGGCCTTCCTTCAAAGTGTGTTCCTTGTTAGTCCTGTTATTTCCTTTAAAGGATGCTAGTGTCCTTGCTCCTTGACGTTTTTCTTTGAGACTGGAGTTATCCCTGAGTCTTCTCCTCGATGGTCTTCTGTTCCAAGTGTTCCCACGTAAGAATCATATTTCTCACTTTCCCCTATTTTGGGTAGTCAATACCCCCTTCGGTGAAGTGTGCCCGGAACTGGTGTTGATTTTTTTTACTTTCTGCAATCTATTGCGGCCGCTGACCGGGTCATCGGAGACTCGTTTACTGTCGACTTGCATTTTCTTTGTCGCAATCCAACTGAGTCAACGGGGTGATGGTACCCCTTCCCCTGCTTTTAGATTCCGGCTTTGAATCTTTAAAGTCTTACGATCTTCCAAAAAGGGTGTACGCAACAGGCTCGATGTGATCGATGCGGTTACACATGGAATGACTTCGCAAAAAGAAAGGACGTACGCCATTTTTGTTTGTTTCCTTTTTTATACCCGTTACTCGTAGAGTAAAAGGGTATACTAGATTCGTTGAAAAGTATGTAACAGGCAGAAGGAAGCGTTTCCGACCATATAAAGTATATATATTATTGATCAGGATCAATAGCCGAGTCGATTTGGCCTTGTCCGTCTCTCCGTCCGTTCGTCTGTCCGTCCGTCTGTCTGTCCGTATGAACGTCGAGATCTCAGGAACTACAAAAGCTAGAATGTTGAGATTAAGCATACAGACTCCAGGGACATAGACGCAGCGCAAGTTTGTCAAATCATGCTGCCACGCCCACTCTAGCGCCCACAAACCGCCCAAAACTGCCACGCCCACACTTTTGAAAAAAGTTTTGATATTTTTTCATTTTTGTATTAGTCTTATAAATTTCTATCGATTTGCCAAAAAACTTTTTGCCACGCCCACTCTAACGACCACAAACCGGCAAAAACTGTCAGTGTTGAAGACCTCCTTCGCACTTTCACTAGCTGAGTAACGGGTATCAGATAGTTGGGGAACTCGACTATAGCGTTCTCTCTTGTTTTTCTTTTTCTTTGTTGGTATGTGGTTCTCATTATGCGCCCATTATAAGCCAACGTGAGGCTTCGACCCACCACACTCTGCTGACTACGTTAGCAACTTGTTGTTCTAGGTTCTTATGTGTTTGATAATTTTGAGCTTACGGTAATTTATGGGTATGACGAATTTCCCGGTTTATCGTCCTTACTGGACTTCTGGCAAAAACGACAAGTGGACTCATGGAATCGAGACGTGCACGGATTCTTGTTCCCGGGGTTTTGACGGTAGAAATCCACTCCGTATCCACACGTATAGCAAATCATATTGTGCAAAGAGTTTCCGCACCCAGGCGCTGTTCTGTTGGACTCGCGGCTGTCTTCTGGTCTGCTTTGGAATTCTTCCACAAGGACACCATCGGGAATACGTCCTTGCCTCTCTGAGCGTTGGATCTAATTTACAGGTCTACCTCGCATCGGTTTCCCATGGTTTCTTAACCACCGATCCACTCTGAGCCCCTCCTTTTTAAGCTCTGCCAGTGATCTTATTGGGGACGTCAACAGTAACCCACCCATTTGGGAGTTCAAGTTATCCTTCAAAAGTTCTACAAATTCCGCCTCGGCGATCTTGTGTTTAAACTTAAAGTGTAAGTTGTGCATGTCGGCGACATAATCGCTGAAAGACTCGTTATGCCCTTGTTTCCTCTCCATTAATTCTTTGATCTTCATTAGGTCACTTCCGGTGGAAAAAGCGCTTTTCATTTCCCTGGTGAGCGAATAGTAATCGAAATCATAATCCTCGGCTCGATCCTCCATGAGTTGCCAATACCACTTGCTGGCTGCGCCGATCAGCAGACTATGAAATTCTCTGAAAACTTGCTGTCGGCTTATGTTATATAATTCCTGTAGTTTTTCCACACGGAATAAAAAACTTTCAACGGTCATACCGCGGCTTGTTCCGTCAAATTATTTCCAATCATTTTCAATTCCATTTCTCTACTCTGCTTCACCAACTCCATTAGTTCTCGTTCCCGCTTATCGGCCATCTCCGAACGGTCTTCGGAACTTGCATGGTACCGTGGCAACATGCTAGAGCGTCCTCTAGGCTGTCCTAGCGGTAAATCTATTCCTCCGGCTGCTTCATCCATCGTGCTTTCAATCTGTTCGGACAAGTGTCCTATCTCTTCCGGCTGGTTCTCGAAGTTTTGTAGACTCTCTTGATCTAGTGCCTCATACAGTCGGGGGGTGTCTCCCGCACTCGCACTTCTTGGTGCAAGACCCTCTTCTTGTGTTCGCGATCGGGTAACTCTCCCGGTGGCGGGTTGAAGCAACACTTTCTTTTTTGGCCCCCCCATTTACGTTTTTGGATTGCTCTATTTGTTTTTTTGTTTTATTTTTTCTTTGTGTTCTGCTTGGTAGCTTGCAGCTAAATATATTTCTGACTTCAACTGTTAAAATAAGATAGGTAAGCTGGGGTGCTGCTACGCCATTAATAAGTCTCTCCTCAGTCAAAAAACCGTCCGGTACTTAAGCCCCAAAAACCAAAAAAAATAACTGCCCGGAGATGTTGGTCGTTGCTCTGACATGGTTACACCCGGCCAACATGCCTCTGTCTTCCACTGCTTAGGGAAATTTTACTAGGTTTCGTACGTGAACTGGCCCGCTTTTTCCTGGGGAGCTTTTACTATGGTTCTGTACGTGTACTGGCCCTCTTTTTTCCAGGGGAGCTTTTACTTGGTTCCATATGTGAGCTGGCCCACCTTCTCTTGGAGAGCTTTTACAATGGCTCCATATGTGAACTGGACCTTCTAAGACAGTGTATGTCCGAAAACACCCTCCCGCCAGTCGTCGGAAAATCAGGCTGTTTGACCGATATTTGCGGACCTCACAACTTGCTGCTATTTGACTGCTACGTTCGGATTCCACAACAGAAAAAATAGTCGATCGGCACTTAGTTGTTTGATATTATAACAAGAAAATCTCCCACATTTTTGAATTAAGGAATTTTTTTTTTCTTTTTCAAACCGATTTTTCTAATGACAAAACAATGGACTTATGATTTTAAAAGGATAATAAACGAAAGTCATCTTAAAGTCATACCTCTATTCTGAACCATTTATACGTGATTTCGGTTGCAGAAGTTGGGGACTTTAATGCTAAAATTATGCTAAATAGTAAAAAAGTTAGTAAGCGCTCACTGATTCTACTTAAGTCCAATATTCTATACATGGTCAAATTAATTAGGTCATTAAATGATGGAATTTATGCCTACTTTTCGTTGAGAGCAATGACACTATTCCTTAACAAATATGACAAATACTTTCGTTGGGCGCCAATTCTGTTACGTCGGTGTATTCGTGCCTGCGTCCTGTGAAAGGACTCAGGCCGAGGAGGGGCATCCGATGTTCAGGCACCAGGATGCCGGCGTAAGCTCGTCGATTTTGGGTCGTGGGATCTTGGTAAGCCCCTCACCTGCCCAACATAACGAGAATAAATATTAGTAGTGCCTGAAAAAGTTCGTACCGTTCGTCAGTCAACAGTCCTCACTGCCCCACAAGCGGTAGCTTGATCGTAAAACGATCGGGCAATGTTTCGGCCACGTTCCCTCCCCTTCATGCTTCCGCATGCCTGATGGATCGTCGCGGTCCGCGCAATACGATCCCCTTTTGTCAAGGTTGTCCGTCAAACGTTATGTCATCGTTTTTGACCTACTCCTTCGCGCGTCAGTACCCCTTCTGGAAATGTTTAACTACTTATTTTGTTGTAGTTATAATAATAGCATAATTTTATTGAATAATAGATTGTTGGCTAGTGCCATGTAATACAAACAAGAATTAAAAAGCTAGCATACAAAATGGATGATAAGTTGGCTATAACTGTTGTTAGCGAGGAGTATCGAATTCATCACAAAGCAAAGGTGCGCACGTCAACAAAAATTGTTGGCTATTCACGACTACAAACGTCGCTCTAAGGGCTCTTGTTTTTGCTTAACAAAAACAAGGCGGATACTCGTCGCTGAAAAGTAATTTTTATTAATTTAAAACAATATGGAACACAAAATATTTAACTCTTATTATTGAAATAAATTGCCTGGAAGAGGCTGACAATAAGATATTTTTCTTTAAACCTGACACAAATATATTTATATGTAGTAATGGTGCAAAAATAAAATGAGCACGGGAATATATGTATATATATGAATATAAAAAAACTTGGGAACAGGGTTCCGTCAAACTTACCCCACTTAAATCCGGAGCGATGAGATCTCGACGCGTTGGATCCTGGGTGTTGCTATATACATATATAGTGATGGAGTTATACATACATATACTTTCGTGCACCACTTAATTGTAACCGAACGGTAAGATATACACAAACACAAAATAAAAAAAAAATACACTAAGTGGAGTATGCATATATATAAACGTATGAATGAGTTGGGTTTCTGTTCTTTTGTAGCACGCTTTGGCTGCTATTCGGCCCTCAGGTTACTTGGAGCGAGCACTTGCTGTTGTTTTGGTTTTTGCTGACGTTCACATTAACGGCCTGCACCGGTTCACTTGACCTTTTAATTATTTTGCAGTTTGTATTTTTAATTAGGCACTCTGCGGGACTCCGGAGACAATTCTGTCCAGGACATGGTGATGGTCCCTCCTCCGCTGTACGGATCTCTTGTACATTTTTACGATCTTTAACAGAGTCAGGAAGATCAGTATAGCAGCGATGAATTTCAGGGTATGTTGTACTCCTTCTATTTCCTGTTTGTGGTCGACAACCTCCACGGTGTTTATCACATTTGCTGTGTTGTCGGAGGCCTTAGACTCCTTGCCGCCCATCCTAAGAATTTCGTGGAACTATGGCCTTCCTTCAAAGTGTGTTCCTTGTTAGTCCTGTTATTTCCTTTAAAGGATGCTAGTGTCCTTGCTCCTTGACGTTTTTCTTTGAGACTGGAGTTATCCCTGAGTCTTCTCCTCGATGGACAAAAGGATGATTGCCCGGGTATCTGACGTACGGATGTTTTCCCGGGTACCGACAGACGACGGGTGTGATTCGACTCGGATGCTGACGAAATGGGATGATTTCGCCATCTGGAACAATTCGCAGCTTAACTGGGACCTTTGAAACCTGCCTTATAGTTGTTGATTAGCATCGACACTTCTTTTGCGTACTGGGGAGGAACATCGATTTCATCATTTGTGTTAATATTATAAACACTCATCTGATTTGGTTCCTCACAAGCTCTCTCTCCCAGCGGGGAAGAAGACTTATTCCCTTCTGCCGACAATGAAAGGTTGAACTTTGAAATAAAATCGAATCCAAGCAGCGCGTCATACTCGATGTCCTCATCCTCTACGACAACAAAATTTTGCGGAACTGTCACTTCGTCTACCGCAAAATCAGCAAAAAAGCATCCCACTGTGCTCGTCGTTTTCTTTCCTAACCCACGCAACTTCGAAGCGCTTTTCTCCAGGACGACATTCGGCATTTCGTTGAAGATGAACTTTCTCAATATAGATACATCGGCTCCAGTATCCACCAGGCATTCAACTTCTACGTCGTTCAGAGTGACCTTCTTCATGCAATTCGAACCTCGCACAACTGGAATACCAGCAGTTGATCCAGGACAATTCTTAGACATGTGTCCCTCTTTGTTGCAACTAAAGCATTTTGTGGCAGCCTTACAATCCTTATGCAAATGATCTGCGGATCCACAGTTAAAGCAATGATTCTTTTTATCGTTGAACTCGTGCTGCTTCTTCTGGTTTGATGTCCAATTACCATCGCTTGACTGGAACGGCTTATTTCCCTTTTCGGCTACGCGTTCAAAAACCTCATACTGCTTCTGCAGCTCTCTAAAAGATTTGCAACTATAGAGAGTGTATTTAAAGACGCTCCTCATTTTAGGCCATCCACTATATAGCGTATTACCAAACGTGCATCTAAGCTGCCAAGTGATGCAATTTTTCTCATCTGCAAAAGATACTCGCGAAATGATTCCTGCTTTCGCTTTTTTCGATCACAGAGCTGCTCATGGTCATCTGCATTGCATACGTACTGACGAGTAAACTCAGTCTCTAGCAGTCTCGGTGTATTGATGTACGTAAGTCGAATCCAATAACAATTTCGCAGTGTTCGTCATGGAAACGCTTGGACATACATCTGCTTAATGTTTAAACCGTAAGCTTCAGCATTAGGATCAAAATTGTTAAACCAATGCTTGACTGGTATGGATTCACCGTCAAACTTAGGAATGATTTTTGCAAAGCTTTCCGCCGTTACTGAGCAACTAGTATTGTTTTTATCGTCGAATCCCCAGTTTCCGGCGAGGAGCTCGACAAGATCCTTCAGCGTCCTTGTGTTTTCGGCGATAGAGCAGTTTTCAGTAGCCCTAACTCCTGCATTGGAGGCCGCTCTACTTGCTTCTTCGAGCTTCTGATCGTCGTTATCCAAATCCGTCATTTTACGATTTTTCCCTGCAACAGCCACTGACCTTGTATAGTACGGCTGACTTCGTTTTGCAAGTGGAATTCTAGAAAATTCTGGCTTTATTGTCTTCTCACTTATCAGTTATTCATTCCCGCTTCTTGATTCTTTTAAGACCTCGGGACAGCGTGATCACTAGCCCCCAAATAACTCAGCTGATTATTATGCTCAACTCGACATATTATTATAAAGTATAAGTATTAATATTGTTGGAAGTGTAACAAGATTGTTCGGCTATTTTTGCTTTCTTCACTTTTTCTCCTTTGGCGTCACTTTTCTGTCTCTGCTGATTCCTCCTTCTTCTGATATCTCGCTTCCTCTTGCTTCCGCGTTGCCTGCCCTTTTTTTCCCCAATATCATAGCGCGTCATGTACTTTTCAGCTGCTGCTGCAATGTTAATGTTAAACTGCTTAATCCTCTGCTGATATTCTGCTGATTTTTCTGCTAGTATTCTGCTGATTTTTCTGCTAGTATTCTGCTGCTTTTCTGCTGGTAGTATGCTGCTTTCCTAATGCCTTTCCATCTTACATACATATAACAACTTCTAGGGAGTCTGAAGAGCTAGGACACTTAAAGGATAGAAAAAATAAATCATAGCTAGCGGGACTTAAAGCACCAT